>NC_029791.2:5753750-5784544 GCF_000816755.2 Arachis ipaensis | reverse complement strand
TTGAATGAATTGTGAATGTTTGCACTTCCACCATCGGAGATGAGGGTTTCCCTGGGAGGAAGCAGTGGCTAGCTACCACATGCTCCAGGTTGAGACTCGAAACTCTTTTGACCCTATGTCGTAAGTGTGGCCGGGCACTGTGAAAGGCCCGGATGAGCTCGCCCCCGTAAATATTCACCAGTGAGGGTGATGGATATGGATCATGATTATGATCAAGTTTATGATGAGTATAACTCGAGTTGGGGATGCGCGACAGAGGGACAGTCCAATGGTTAGCTACCAGGACTTGTCGGGTTGGCTCTATAACCGACAGATGATATCATCAGCCACTAGGGACAGGCATTCATCATATGCATACTATATGAATTGTTTGAGATTGCCTGTTTGACTGTATATTACTTGCTAATTGTCTAAATGTCTTATCTGTTCCTATTTGTAAATCTCTTGTCTGATATAATTGTGTTTGCTATATTATACTCCTGCTGGTGGTTGGGAGGTCTGAAGGAATTGGAAAGGGAAGTATTAGTTAGACTGAAGGATCTTTAGTCAGTTGCCACTTACGGTTTAGTTTGTCTATAAGTTTTGATATTATCTAGAGGAAGTTCTAGGATTGCCTTCGGCTTTCCTCTATTATTATGTATTATATATGTGGAAGCTGTTACCATGCTGGGGACCTCTGGTTCTCACCCATGAGGATTTTGTGGTTTTCAGATGCAGGACGTGAGGTTTCTCGCTAAGGCATGCTGGAGACTTCTGGATTAGCGAAGATCCTTTGTTCTCGGGACTCCGTCTTGGTTTATATATCTTGTTTAGATACTTTTATCTCCACTAAATAATACAAACTGTGATGACTCCTCTTATAGGAGATTTTTGGAGAATAGGGTTCTGTATTTGTGTCCCTTTGGGTTTCCTTTGGGGTTTTTCTTATTTTATTACATGTATATATATTGCTATGCTCAGACCGGTTATCTTCGCATCCGGATTTGAGTTTTGATATTCCCGTTTTTGACACTCTTTGTATATATATGATCTCGCGTTAGCTTATCCTTTACTCGTTGCGTTATCGATCAGAGTGTTGCGCTTTCGAGTTGCGAATTTTGTTTACCCCTTTTTCTACAAAGGCTCCTAGTTATAATCCTTATTCACACTACAATACGTACTAGATTTTTGTTTTAGAGGTCGTAATACCTTTCCATCTCTGGATTATGACTTAAGCATAAGACTCTATATGGTAGAGTGTTACACATAAAACTGAAGAAAAATATTTTACTTCAATAAAAAACTCACTTTTAGAATTGAAGAAAAATATCATAATATAACGAATACTAGAACTTGTCTATAAAAATATCAACCAAAAATTAAGATAATAAAAATAAAAATTGTTAGATAAATGTATAACAATTCTATCATCCGTAGTAGCACTCAGGAAAATTCAATGATTAGAATTTCCGGGTTCAACTCCCGGTTGTGGAATAATTTATAGTTTTGCAGCAAAATCCGACTTTGTATGAAGCATGGACGAATTTATTCATTGTTAATAATAATGATTAGTTATTCCAATTACAATATTAATTTTTATCTTACTCTAATAAATTATTATCAAATAAAGTTTATTATCACTGATAATCTTTAATATATTTTTACATTAAAATACGAAAACATGTCTATCAAAATATCAACCAAAAATTAAGATAATAAAATTAAAAATTGTTAAATATATGGACAACAATTCCATCATCCGCAGTAGCACTCAGGCAAATTCAATGATGAGAATTTCCGGGTTCAACTCCAAATAATTTTTAGTTTTGTAGCAAAATCCAACTTTGTATGAAGCACGGACGAATTTATTCATTGTTAATAATAATGATTAGTTATTCCAATTACAGTATTAATTTTGACCTTACTCTAATAAATTATTCTCAAATAAAGTTTATTATCACTGATAATCTTTAATATATTTTTACATTTAATTTTATATAAACATAAAACTGAAGAAAAATATTTTACTTCAAGAAAAAACTCACTTTTAGAATTGAAGAAAAATATCATAATATAACAAATACGAGAACATGTCTATCAAAATATCAACCAAAAATTAAGATAATAGAAATAAAAATTGTTAGATAAATAGACAACACTTCCATTATCAGCAGTAGCACTTAGGAAAATTCAATGATGAGAATTTTTCGGGTTCAACTCCCGGCTGCGGAACAATTTTTAATTTTGTAGGAAAATCCGACTTTCTATGAAGCACATACGAATTTATTCATTGTTAATAATAATGATTAGTTAAAGTTTAATATCACTGATAATCTTAAATATATTTTTACATTTAATTTTATATAAACATAAAACTGAAGAAAAATATTTTACTTCAATAAAAAACTCACTTTTAGAATTGAAGAAAAATATCATAATATAACGAATACTAGAATTTGTCTATCAAAATATCAACCAAAAATTAAGATAATAAAAATAAAAATTTTTAGATAAATGTACAACAATTCTATCATCCGCAGTAGCACTCAGAAAAATTCAATGATTAGAATTTCTGGGTTTAACTCCCGGTTGCGGAATAATTTTTAGTTTTGCAGCAAAATCTGACTTTGTATGAAGCACGGACGAATTTATTCATTGTTAATAATAATGATTAGTTATTCCAATTACAATATTAATTTTGACCTTACTCTAATAAATTATTATCAAATAAAGTTTATTATCACTGATAATCTTTAATATATTTTTTCATTTAATTTTATATAAACATAAAACTGAAGAAAAATATTTTACTTCAATAAAAAATTCACTTTTAGAATTGAAGAAAAATATCATAATATAACAAATACGAGAACATGTCTATCAAAATATCAACCAAAAATTAAGATAATAAAAATAAAAATTGTTAGATAAATGGACAACACTTCCATTATCAGCAGTAGCACTTAGGAAAATTCAATGATGAGAATTTTTCGGGTTCAACTCCCGGCTGCGGAACAATTTTTAATTTTGTAGGAAAATCCGACTTCCTATGAAGCACGTACGAATTTATTCATTGTTAAAAATAATGATTAGTTAAAGTTTATTATCACTGATAATCTTTAATATATTTTTACATTTAATTTTATATAAACATAAAACTGAAGAAAAATATTTTACTTCAATAAAAAATTCACTTTTAGAATTGAAGAGAAATATCATAATATAACAAATACTAGAACTTGTCTATCAAAATATCAACCAAAAATTAAGATAATAAAAAAAATTGTTAGATAAATGTATAACAATTCTATCATCCGCAGTAGCACTTAGGAAAATTTAATGATTAGAATTTCTGGGTTCAACTCCCGGCTGCGGAATAATTTTTAGTTTTGCAGCAAAATCCGACTTTGTATGAAGCACGGACGAATTTATTCATTATTAATAATAATGATTAGTTAAAGTTTATTATCACTGATAATCTTTAAAATATTTTGACATTTAATTTTGTATAAACATAAAACTGAAGAAAAATATTTTACTTTAAGAAAAAATTCACTTTTAGAATTGAAGAAAAATATCATAATATAACAAATACGAGAACATGTCTATCAAAATATCAACCAAAAATTAAGATAATAAAAATAAAAATTGTTAGATAAATGGACAACACTTCCATTATCAGCAGTAGCACTTAGAAAAATTCCATGATGAGAATTTTTCGGGTTCAACTCCCGGCTGCGGAACAATTTTTAATTTTGTAGGAAAATTCGACTTTCTATGAAGCACGTACGAATTTATTCATTGTTAATAATAATGATTAGTTAAAGTTTAATATCACTGATAATCTTAAATATATTTTTACATTTAATTTTATATAAACATAGAACTGAAGAAAAATATTTTACTTCAATAAAAAACTCACTTTTAGAATTGAAGAAAAATATCATAATATAACGAATACTAGAATTTGTCTATCAAAATATCAACCAAAAATTAAGATAATAAAAATAAAAATTTTTAGATAAATGTACAACAATTCTATCATCCGCAGTAGCACTCAGGAAAATTCAATGATTAGAACTTCTGGGTTTAACTCCCGGTTGCGGAATAATTTTTAGTTTTGCAGCAAAATCTGACTTTGTATGAAGTACGAACGAATTTATTCATTGTTAATAATAATGATTTGTTATTCCAATTACAATATTAATTTTGACCTTACTCTAATAAATTATTATCAAATAAAGTTTATTATCACTGATAATCTTTAATATATTTTTTCATTTAATTTTATATAACATAAAACTGAAGAAAAATATTTTACTTCAAGAAAAAACTTACTTTTAGAATTGAAGAAAAATATCATAATATAACAAATACGAGAACATGTCTATCAAAATATCAACCAAAAATTAAGATAATAAAAATAAAAATTGTTAGATAAATGGACAACACTTCCATTATCAGCAGTAGCACTTAGGAAAATTCAATGATGAGAATTTTTTGGGTTCAACTCCCGGCTGCGGAACAATTTTTAATTTTGTAGGAAAATCCGACTTTCTATGAAGCACGTACGAATTTATTCATTGTTAAAAATAATGATTAGTTAAAGTTTATTATCACTGATAATCTTTAATATATTTTTACATTTAAGTTTATATAAACATAAAATTGAAGAAAAATATTTTACCTCAATAAAAAACTCACTTTTAGAATTGAAGAAAAATATCATAATATAACGAATACTAGAACTTGTCTATCAAAATATCAACCAAAAATTAAGATAATAAGAATAAAAATTGTTAGATAAATGTACAACAATTCTATCATCCGCAGTAGCACTCAGGAAAATTCAATGATTAGAATTTCTGGATTCAACTCCTGGCTGCGGAATAATTTTTAGTTTTGCGGCAAAATCCGACTTTGTATGAAGCACGGACGAATTTATTCGTTGTAAATAATAATGATTAGTTATTTCAATTACAATATTAACTTTGACCTTACTATAATAAATTATTATCAAACAAAGTTTATTATCAGTGATAATTTTTAATATATTTTTACATTTAATTTTATATAAACATAAAACTGAAAAAAAATATTTTACTTCAATAAAAAATTCACTTTTAGAATTGAAGAAAAATATCATAATATAACAAATACGAGAACATGTCTATCAAAATATCAACCAAAAATTAAGATAATGAAAGTAAAAATTGTTAGATAAATGGGCAACAATTCCATCATCTGCAGTAGCACTCAGGCAAATTCAATGATTAGAATTTTCGGGTTCAACTCCCAGCTGCGGAACAATTTTTAGTTTTGTAGCAAAATCCGACTTTGTATGAAGCACGGACGAATTTCTTCATTGTTAATAATAATGCTTAGTTATTCCAATTACAATATTAATTTTGGCCTTATTTTAATAAATTATTATCAAATAAAGATTATTATCACTGATAATCTTTAATATATTTTTACATTTAATTTTATATAAACATAAAACTGAAAAAATATATTATACTTCAATAAAAAACTCACTTTTAGAATTGAAGAAAAATATCATAATATAACAAATACTAGAACTTGTCTATCAAAATATCAACTAAAAATTAAGATAATAAAAATAAAAATTGTTAGATAAATGGACAACATTTTCATCATCCGGAGTAGCACTCAGGCAAATTTAATGATGAGAATTTTTGGGATCAACTCCCGGCTGCGGAACAATTTTTAGTTTTACAGCAAAATTCGACTTTGTATGAAGCACGGACGAATTTATTCATTGTTGATAATAATGATTAGTTATTCCAATTACAATATTAATTTTGACCTTACTCTAATAAATTATTATCAAATAAAGTTAATTATCACTGATAATCTTTAATATATTTTTACATTTAATTTTATATAAACATAAAACTGAAGAAATATATTTTACTTCAATAAAAAACTCACTTTTAGAATTGAAGAAAATATCATAATATAACAAATACGAGAACTTGTTTATCAAAATATCAACCAAAAACTAAGATAATAAAAAAAAATTGTTAGATAAATTGACAGCAATTCCATTATCTGTAGTAGCACTTAGGCAAATTCAATTATGAGAATTTCCGGGTTCAACTTCCGGCTATGGAACATTTTTTAGTTTTGCAGTAAAATCTGACTTTGTATGTAGCATGGACGAATTTATTCATTGTTAATAATAATGGTTAGTTATTCCCATTACAATATTAATTTTGCCCTTACTCTAATAAATTATTATCAAATAAAGTTTATTATCACTGATGATCTTTAATATATTTTTACATTTAATTTTATATAAACATAAAACTGAAGAAAAGTATTTTACTTCAATAAAAAACTCACTTTTAGAATTGAAGAAAAATATCATAATATAATAAATACTAGAACTTGTCGATTAAAATATCAACCAAAAATTAAGATAATAAAAATAAAAATTGTTAGATAAATGGACAACAATTCCATCATTCGCAGTAGCACTCAGGCAAATTCAATGATGAGAATTTTCGGATTCAACTATTCCAGGTTGTGGAATGTAAGAACCACCCCTTCTAGAAACCAAAATTTAAATTCGAAATTTGAAAATCAGTTAGGAGATAAGCTTAGAATTTTGAAATTTTGGATATGAACCTAGTAACCACCCTCCGTTTGAAATTTAAAATATCCCAACCACCCTATCCCCAAATGTATATAAATAGGGGAGCACCCATAGGTAGAAAAATCACTCCTCTCAAACACTAATCCTCCCCCTTCTCTCTCTACAAAGAAATAATATTCTGCGGGCAAACACAAGAGGCAAGCTCAAAGAAGCGTTAGGAAAAAGAGTAGGGAATTATGTTTTTAAAATGCTTGGCATGTGTTATGTTCCATTTTTATTTTCTTCCATTCACGAATGTTATCATGGCATTAATTATCTTTCACTCATCCTTTATTCATGTTGATCATGTCTGTCCACCATGTCATTCATGTCTTCTTGAATCATTAGTATATGTCTCCTTGTGATGTTCATTCAATTATTCACTATACTCATTTTGTGCTCTTTCATATGATTATATTGTTAATATTCTCTTAGGTCGAGAGTACATGCCTTCTTATAATGCTTATTCAATCTCCTATATTATTATATTAATATTCCCTTAGAGCCGAGAGTACGTGCCTTCTTATACTGTCTTGTTCAACATACCATATTCTATTATATGCATATGTGTGATCTCTTACATTATTATATTATTATTTATAATATTTTATTCAAATATTTAATATACCCTATTCTATTATGTGCATATCATTATGTTATTATTACTCCTTTAAAGTCAGGAGTACATGCTTTCTTAAATATTTTATTCAAATATTTAATACGGGCCTGCTACACATACAAGCTTACAAGTTTACAAGTTGGCCCAACCCAAATACAACTCGCGCATGAAGAGAGATTGAATGGAGCGTAACATTCACGCGCTCGCCACTCAAACGGTTACGTACGCTACGAGTAATGGCAGACTCTTCCACTTCTAAAACTTCTCAAAGAAATTCGAAGACAAAGCAACCCTTCCATTTTCGAGCGAAAATCGAAAATCAAAATATAGAACTCGTCGCTAACCTTCGAAACCTCCATCAACACACCATCAAAATCTCCATCAAGAATCTCCAGCGAAAACAAAGCAAGAATACTTAAGGTGCGTTACATTACGAACTAGGTTTTACTTTTCTTCTACGTTGTTGTTCTAGGGTTTACTGTTATTCTTCCTTCTTTGTTACACTGTTCTTCTACGTTGTTGTTCTAGGTTCTCCTGTTATTCTTGTTGTTCTAGATCTTCTGGTAACTGATTTTTGGGGGTATATTCCGTAAATTGGGGGGGTGTATATTGCTTGACCTTGTAATGTTGCTTGATATTGAAGCATGTTTGAGTGATACCTGACTGATATATATGGATGTATCTGAATCATATCTATGGGTGTATCTCACTATTATCAATGGATGTATCTGAATCATATCTATGGGTGTATCTCACTGTTATCAATGGGTGTATCTGAATCATATCTATGGGTGTATCTTACTGTTATCAATGGGTGTATCTGACTCATATATATGGGTGTATCTTACTGATGTCTTTGGATGTATTTTTCATTTCAGAGAAAATGCAGCAAGAAACCAAACAAAAGACCTTAAGTGTGCCACACATCTCCTAAGTGATAAATTCAGAAACATGACTGAGGAGAAGAAGGCGATTGTGAGGGATCTAGGATTCGGTGGGTTGATGCACATCCCACCACTAAGGGTGCATCACCAACTGTTAAGGGAGCTGGCAAACAACTTCAAACTTGGGGAGAACAGACTGGAAACAGGATATGGTTCTTTCAAAATAACCCCAAGAAACATAGGTCATGCACTTGGCATCAATGCAACAGGTAACTAGCTCAAAATTATAGGTGTATATTAAGTTGATGCTTGGGTGTATTTAAGGTTGATGCTTGGGTGTATTTGAACCGACTTTGATACTTTGTTTTCCTTTTTGTAGGAAAACCGTTTCCTCAGAAAGTCGAGTATAAGAAACTTTCTGAGGATGACAAAATAATTTTTAGAAGATTCCAGGGTAAGACCCTCAAAAGTCTTACAGATGAGATGATGGATATTGGCGTTGGTAACGAAGAGGATCGCCTAATGTTCAAGAGGATTTTCATCCTCTATATACAGATGGCGTTCCTTTTGCCAACGACAATAAACAAAATCTCGCCTGTGCACCTGGCCCCAATTTTTGAGATGGACGGCATCTCGGAGCGAAACTGGGGGGGCATGTTTTGACCTTCATCGTCAAGGGCATCACAGACTACAAGGAGAAAAAGAAGAAGGCAATTGATGGCTGCCTCTTTGCCCTGATGATAATATACTTTCATCTTTCAGAAAACAAAGGCAAGAAGAGGGCTGAAAGACCACCAAAACCATGGATTGCCAACTGGAGTAAGGAGCAGTTGGTCGAAAGAATGAATGCAGAAACAGAGGAAATTTTGGTAAGTTGAACATAATATGTTGGGTGTATATTTATTTATCTGAATGCTGCTAAATAAATTATCTGATGTTTCAGGGGATTGTAAACATGGCGCAAATAAAAAAAATAGAGAAAAAAAAAAGAGAAAAAGGAAAAAAAACAAGAAATCAAAAAAACAAAAAAAAGAAAGGCAAGTTCAACATCCTCTTCGGAGAAAGAAACAACTACTAACAGTGACAGTTCTACCTCTGAGTCTAAGACTCAAGAAGACTCAGAGGATTCAGCAAGAAAACACCCCAGCAAAAAGGGGAAAAAGTAAGTACCATACTTGTGTGTAATTTCTTTTTCGAGTTGGGTGTATTTTTTGAAAACATTTGGGTGTATTTTGTTGATCAAGTTGGGTGTATGTAGTTTATTATGTTGGGTTTATTTCGTTTGCTGCGTTGGTTGTATATTGTCCATTCATTTGGGTGTGTCTTGTGCATTCATTTGGGTGTATTTTATATCTTTAGTATATTCTAAATAATGATTGTTTGCTTTACAGAATGGACACCAGAAAAAGAAAGAAGAGTCAAGAGGAGTCAGATTCTGATTTAGAATCTAAATCTGAATCAAGTGATGAGTAATATTCTGAAATTATTACTCCTTTCTTTTGGCTTCATTATAAAGATTTCATGTATTAACTGAAGTGTCTCTTATTAACTTATAGAAGCGAAAAATCATCACCGGCGGAGAAGGAAAAGAAAAAGAAAAAGACAAAAACAACACCAAAAAAGTAAGCACTTCTTTGGATAAATATTCTGTGATAAAATTACTTTTTTATTTCTGATTCATACTTTTTTTTCCACCCAGAACACAACCAAAAAAGAAAAAAGTTGTTGTGGAGGATTCATCTCCTGAAGAACATCAATACTTTGATGGGTACAGTACCTCGTTAGCTATATTACCGTATATCATCGTAATTATTTTTGTTAACATCTTCTTTTATAAATGTAGTGAGACATATGAAATATCAAGTGAAGAACTAGATGAATTACTAAGGGGAAACGTTGAAAAATCTGCTACAGAGGGGTATGTCTTGTTGGGGTGTCTATTTCAGATTTTGGTGTATTTTCTTTGCTAATAATTGTTTCTTGTTTCGCAGGGAGAACCAAGCTGACCTGCGATCGACAGAAGGTCGCTATGTCTCCTCTGAAATGTAAGAAGATTTATTTAATAAAGTCTTGTTATCATGATTTGGGTGTATTTTGTGGAACCATTTGGGTGTATTTTGTTGATCAAGATGGGTGTATGTTGTTTATTAAGTTGGGATATTTCGTTTGTTGTGTTGGGTGTATATAGTCCATTCGATTGGTTGTATCTTGTGCATTCATTTGGGTGTATTTTATACCTGTATCTTATTTTTTCTGAATAACATGAAATCTGTTTAGAATACCGGCTGTGAACTTGGGAAGTGATGATCCTTCCTCTCAAGGACGCACAGAACAGAGTAGTGTAAACCAGCCGTCAGAGAGCATGTAATTTCTTTTTCAGATAACCGTTACTTTTGTTCTTCTATTTCCTTCTACTTCTAATTCTATATATATTTTTTAGAAAAAAAGCCCTTTATTATTTTATTCAAGAAAAAAAAGGCAGGAAAAAAAAGTAAAAACTGCAAGTATGTAAGTTCTCAAAAAACAAAGCCTGTCTTCTTTTTGAATTGTTCGGGTGTATATTTTGAATTTCTTTGGGTGTATTTTAGGTTGAGTCCGGCTGATTCGAATATGATGGTTGTGAGGGAACAGACACCGTCGGATGCGCTTGCAATGTGAGTTTTCCAAGAATATTTCAACCTTATAACCTTATTATTTTCAAAGGCGTTGTTAACCTTTCATTTTTCTTCTTGTTTAGAGTCCCAATTCAAGTTTTTGTGCCGGCGTCCCAAACAACCACTGTGCCGGAACTTCAAGAAACACCTGAGACAGATTTTGAACCAACCCCTCCGCTACAGATTGAAGGAACTACAGAAATGTAAGAAATAGTATTGGGTGTATATTTGTTTAGAGTTTGGGTGTATATTTGCTAACAGTTTGGGTGTATATTGTTTCTGATTAGTTTTTTTTACGCCATTATTAATTTTGTGTAACTGTGCAGCACTCCTGAACCCCCCTAACAACTTCAAGAAACCACACCCACGCTTCCCCCAGCTCTATCTAAAATGTAAGTTCATCAAACTAAAATCAATCTTTGCTTATGATCCGTATATTCTTACTCTTATAATACGTTATACATGATGACGCAGTCATCCAGACGCAGAAGACGTTGCTGCCCTGATGATGATGGCACGGACAGCATCCTATGTTCTTAAAACAGATCCAGTGCCATCATTCAGCCTTGGCTTGACTGATTCAATCCAGGAGGGAGCGTCAACGCAGGAGACAGAAAGGGCAAAATCTCCAGAAGCTGTAAATTTGATAGAACAGTTAGACGATTTGGTACAAAAAATAGCAAGCAGTGCGGCGAAAGAAAAAAGTAAAAGTCCACAAATTCAAAGGGAGACTGGGGGAGAAAGTTCTGAGAAGTTTGAAACTCCTGAGGGAATAAATCAGATTACGGATGATATGAAAGAAAAGTGCTACATCTGGGGGACACGACTGAAGACTTACGCAGATGGCAGTACTGACGAGTATGACCACATCTGCACTCTGATGGCGCAAGATAATTACATTTTATTTAGAATGCACCTTGCATCGCTCCAGGCAGAAAGTTATATAGAATCTGAGGTAATATTAGAATAACATTAATGTTTTACACCAAAGTTTACTGCAATGTTTATTAACATAAATTGTTTTTGGCATATATTTCTAGATTGTATCTGCCATGTGCCACATCCTCAACCGAAAAAATGATAAAAGGTTTCAAGAACAAGTATACTGTCTGCCCCCCGATATTGTGGTAAGTTGTGTAGTCATTTGGGTGTATTTAAGGTATTTACTTGGGTGTATTTTCAGTATTTCATTTTTTATTTCGCAATTGTTGTAGAGCATGGCCCTTTCGAAGCACCCAAAGGGGGAATTCATATCACCGAAAACCAATAAAGAATTTAGGGTGGAAGACTACCCGAGTTTTATTCCCTTCATAGATGCAAAAAAATAACTTCTCATCCATATGTAAGTTTTCATTTGCTAAATTTGTTAGTACCGTTCTTTACTTATATGCTAAATAAAATAACACACTGTTGAAATGTGGCAATCCTTCAGATTTTTGCACCTGTTTGCTACTCGGGCCATTGGTGGTTATGGGTGATTGGTACAACAAAGCGGAGATGTCGTATACTTGACCCGCTACACAAAAAAGCTCCAAGCGATGAGAGAAAGCAGCTTAATAAATTCACTGTAAGTTGTCTCTGTGTTCTTTACTTTAATAGATAGGTCTATTTCAGTTCAATATAAGGTGTATGTATGTTCTGCTTTGGGTGTAATTATGTTCTCTTTTGGGTGTAATTTCTTCATCGGGTTGGGTGTATTTTGTGGAACCATTTGCCTTTGTATCTTGTGCATTCATTTGGGTGTATGTTGTTTATCAAGTTGGGTGTGTTTCGTTAGTTGTGTTGGGTGTATATTGTCCATTCAGTTGGTTGTATCTTGTGCATTCATTCGAGTGTATTACTGATTTGTTTTGGTATTTAAGGCATATGTATTTTCAAGATTGAGAGCATATGCTGGCGGGAAACCTCTGCAGAAAGACGAGAAGGAGAAGGAAATTAAAGCATCATATGTTAAAATATCAGGCCAAAAATCAAGGTATAAATTTGTGACTCTGAACATTAAACTTTCCTCCTAAATGATATTTGTAATTTATTTTCTTCGTTTTCAGCTATGACTGCGGTATCTACGTTATGAAGTGGCTTGAGTTAATTGAGCCGAAAAACATTAAAAAGGGGAAGTATGAATGGGATAATTGGAAACAGGTAACTGTCTTTAGAACTATATAACTCTGTATTACTTTACTGAATTAATATTGCTGTTTAAACAGAATATACTTTTTAATTGTAGGAGGAGGTGGACCACTATAGAGTGGAGTATGCTTCGCAGATACTATTAAGTGAGATGAATAAAGAGAGAGATCAGGCAATTAGAGAGAGTAATGCTATAAGGCTGTCGAAGCCATCCTCTGTATTATTGAGTCTGTTTTGTCAGATAAATTCTGCTGATATAGAAACTGCATAATCCAACTGCTGGGTAGTTTGTAAATTGAACAAATGCTGTAAATATTTGCCATTTATCAACAACTTCTATTCCATGTATATTTTTTTTCATATTTAAACTATCTGTGCTGTTAAACTGTCTGTGCTGTATTCAAAAGCTGTATTACAGGTGGTAAAATATGAAGGAAAAAATCAAGGCATATATAAACGCAAATTATAAACTTTTACACCCAACGCAAGTGTAATAATACACCCAAGATTGCATAAAATATACACCCAAACTGTCTGTGCTGTTAAACTGTCTGTGCTGTATTCAAAATGTATGAATTACGGGTACTAAAATATGAAGAAAAACATCAAATCAAATATACACCCATAAGCTGCGAAATTTTACACCCAAATAAAGTTGAACATACACCCTGAAATCTATCCCCCCCACTGATGCTTTGAGACTAAAACCCTGAACCCTAAACACTTAAAACCTAAACCCTTACACCTAACCTGTAAACCCTAAAACACAAATATTATATATATGTATCTATATGTAAATTGTGAATTAACAAAAATACACCCAAAAGCACAGTGCTTCTACACCCATATTCTAAAAAACTATACACCCAAAGAGTTATCCCCTGCTGCTGGTACCCTGAACTGATAATTCATAACATGTCCTTGATATTGGCTGGAATTTGAATGCACCGCTGATGCACCATCAAACAGGTTTATCTGAATATAACACTCACATATTAGCTAAACTATTAACAAGAAAAATAAACTCAATCGCCACAAATTTAAAGAACATTACTTTTACCTCGCTTAAAACTTTCGTCTTCTTCTTCTTTGTGGCATTTGCGATTTGTTTGTCCAACTTTGAACCTAGCCTATTTTTTGGACGTCCTCTTGTTCGAATCCTTGGCGGGCTTTGAAGCTCGTTAACGGATTCCAAGTTGGCGTCTTCGTGGGATAAAGAAGATGTCCCCTTCCTTTTGACTTTTAAAGATTCCATCTCAGCCATGACGTTATCGTACGCACGGTGCAGAATTGCAGTCAACTCCTCCGATTCGGATGCAAATTCGCAAATATTTTGCGAACGAAAAACCAATTGGTCGAACCTCTTGCTTCTTAGCTCCATCAGTGGCTCGTCGTGGCTGCTCTTAATGTGTGTGTGTCGCCTCTTTACCTTCTTGCTCCATCGTTCTAGTATATATCTAGGTGACACTTGGCTTACTTGTTCGAAGCTTAACACGCTTGGTGCGTGACGACACAGTATCCCTCTCGACTCGAATAATAAGCATTGGCATTTTACCTCGGCTGCAACTGAGTCGTAAGTAACCACAAACTTGTTGAATATTGAGCTGGAAACTTGTTCTCCGACTTCATATACTGAATAGCCTAGAGCGGAATTTGTTAATCTGGTGATGCAATTCGCCTTTCCTCTGAATTGCGCTTGGACTTTCCTAAACTTTTGATGAGTGTACGCATCTTGAAACTGAGCTTCAATGGAGGATTTGGTTGCACACGGTTTCATCAAAGAGCATTCGAGAAGTGTTGACTGACCGTGGTGATTCACCCCGACAAAAGAACCACAGACCAAATTATACCTGAAACAAATTACCATAGTGCAGAATGCAAAATCATTAAATACACCCTAACAGATTCTTTGTATACACCCAAAGAAACAGGCAATATACACCTCTGCTGCGAATTCGTAAAAATACATTAATTTAGCATCATAAATAGGGGCAGTTTGTTACCTGTTTGTATTATAGGTGGTGTCGAATGAAATGACGTCTCCGAAATACTCAAAGGCAGCTCTGCTTCTTGCATCGGCCCAAAAAGCCAGCTTAATAGATTGATCCTCCTCGAGTTCGAGCTCAAAAAAGAAATTCTGATTCTTCTCTTTCATTCTTAACAAATATTTCCCGAATTCCTTTGCATCTTCTTGTTCGGAAACATTCCGCACTTCCCTGGTAATGTAATTCCTCACGTCCTTTTCGATAAAATTTAACTCACGGTGACCCCCGACAGCCGCAACAAATGATTGGTAGGTTTTGCTTGGTCTGATACCAGCCTCCTCATTATTCTCTATTGTACGACGAATGGACATGCTTAGTTCCCTGTGCTGTTTGAGCATCTCTGCTTTACTTGGACAGCAGGGGTGTGAATGATCCAGCACAACCTTTGAAATGATCCAAGCACCGACATCCTTCAATGTGTGTATATAAATTCTTGTAGGATAGTTTAGACCGGCTGTTGGATTGGTCTTCTCGGTCAGAGATATTTTAGATTTCCATTTTCCCTCTCTGCTACATGTAATCAGTTGATTCTTAATCTCGTTTCCCTTCTTATTTGTGCACCGAACTCTTGTAGAGAAACCTGCAGCCTTGGTGTAGTTCCTGTAAAATTTTCCAGCATCTTCAAGGGTGGTAAAGGTCATTCCAACCTTTGGAACAAGCTCGTCATCAACAACCAAGAGAGGCTGCACATTACACCATGTCAAAAACTGTAAATACACCCATAGATATGATTCAAATACACCCATAGATATGATTCAAATACACCCAATCATGTCTAATATGATATACCCGAACCGCAACATCTCAACTAAAATGACAATAAAGCCATAAACTGTAAATACACATGTTGCAGAATACACCATGTCAAAAACTAAAAACACACCCAATCATGTCTGATATAATACACCTGAACAACAACAACTCAATTAAAATAACAAAAAACCAGTAAAGTGTAAATACACCCACACTTCTAGCAAAAATACACCCAAAAAAGACCTGATCTACACCCGAGCGTTTGCTATAAATTCCAGATAATTAATCAAAACTAATACATTGAATCAACAGATTCATGTTAACGTGTTAGTTTCACAGTCGATGTTCAACAATTTTTCAACTACACAATGCTATACAAATTACTGCAAGAAAATTCATACTAATCCTATGTAAATCAAACCTTAGGAACTTCATTAGATTCAAATTCATAATCCACTTCGCCTGGATTCAGCTGACAATTTGAGGTTGAATGATCCATTATCTTCAAAACGAGTTCAAACTTTGATTTCAGAAAACAACAAATCAAAATAGAAAACGAAGTTCGAGTTGCACAGAGAGAGGAAAGTAACGTAAACGAAGAACATACCAGTGAGAAAATGAGAGGAAAGGAACAATGGAGAAGAAGGAGGGAAGACGCGCGAGAAGAAGAACAAGCAAATCTCCAAATAACGAAAACGAAGAAGGAAACAAATCTTTTAAATTTGGTAGTTAGATATACGCGGGATCTTATATAGCGCGTGTATACAACGTATGTGTAGCAGCGCGTTTTTTTGTTTTATTGCTTAATGAACTTGTAAAGCATACAAGCCCTAATGGCTTGTATGCAGAGCTTTTCCGTATTTAATATACCCTATTCTATTATGTGCATCTATGTGACCTGTTATATCATTATGTCATTATTACTCCTTTAAAGTCAAGAGTACATGCTTTCTTAAATATTTTATTCAAATATTTAATATACCCTATTCTATTATGTGCATATCATTATATTACTCCTTTAAAGTCAAGAGTACATGCTTTCTTAAATATTTTATTCAAATATTTAGTATACTCTATTCTTATTATGTACACCTGTATGATCGTTTGCACCATTATATTATTCCTTTAGGATCGAGAATACATAATTTCTTTAATATTTTGTGCAATTATTTAAAATGCCATATTTTTTGCACCTTGATAGGACCTCTTTCAATCCATGCTATTATATTACCAAGATCTTTTAATTAGAAAATCCATACACATGCTAGAGTCTCATGATTTTCATATATCCCTTTATCATCACAATTGTCCCTTTTCTTGCATGATCTCTTCTTATATGATTTTTCTCTCATGTATGTTTAAACAACCTAATTGTAAATTGAACTGAGGGAATGATCCTTCGGTAAGGGAAGGTGACCCCAAAGACAAGATATCGATATGATCCTTCGGTAAGGGAAGGTGATCGAAAAACATTTGGGATAAGAACCTTCGGTAAGGGAAGGGGACTATCCCATCAATTTTATATAATAATATATCTTTTTTATATGACTCCCTTCTTGTGTATGTCTAAATAACCTTGATTGTAAATTAAACTGAGGGAATGATCCTTCGGTAAGGGAAGGTGACCCCCAAAGACAAGATATCGATATGATCCTTCGGTAAGGGAAGGTGATCGATCGAGATGATCCTTTGGTAAGGGAAGGTGATCTCCAAAACGTTTGGGATAAGAACCTTCGGTAAGGGAAGGGGACTCCCACTTATACCGGTTTGAGCTCAATACCCTCCATAAAAGTTATAAATTAAGAAAGGAGAAGGCATGAATGAAAGTTTGATTTCTATGTTTTTCTTTTAGATTTAATTATGATTATGTTGATGTTACTTAAGATGTTATCCTCCTATTTTCCTATATGCTTTCCTTTTTTTGCACACATGTTTTACAAGAAAGATGCATATTACATGCCATGTTATACGCTCCTTTTTTTTAAATCCCGCACGTGGGCTGGAGATGGATATGGAGGTGTTGCATAGCACTCCTACTGAGACGTTAGGTTCTCACTCCCTTTCTTTTCCCATACTGTCTCCAGAGGAACATGGCACAGCAGATAGAGATGACGCAGTGCCCCCCGAGGGTAACTTCTGAGTATGACCCCTCGAAGCACGCGTGGGTAGTTGCGACCACTACTACCGTGCTCCAAACTATCTACTTAGGTCGAGAACTCGTGGAAGAAGAACCCCAGCTGCCCGTTGTAACCTTCCTAGATAGGAACGCTTCAACATCTAGGAAGCGGTCACCTAAGGTGGTACACCTCGAGTCCGACTCCGAGACCGAGGAAGAGGAATCCGACAACCCTGGCCAGAAGGAAGACACCATGGAGGAGGATCCAGAGGAGGAGTTGAACCCTTGCGGAAGTCCAAAGGTGGGATACGTGCCCTATTCCCCCACTTCGGCACCCGGTCGAGTTTTGGTTCATCCCACGCAACGGAACCGGGTCTTCACTGCGCGAAAAGGTGTTGGAAGGAGACCCTTGGTACCTCGATTCGTGAATAACTGAAGAGTCCTGATCAAGGATAGGATAGGATGCAAGTATGGGAGCCTCTTCGACGAGATTAGTTTAGGACGTAATTAGTTTCATTTCTTGTTTTAGTTTCCTATAAGCATTTTGAAACGTACTCATGGTTAAGATGTTATTTCACTTTTATTCAAATTCCAACGTTTTAGTGCTACTCATTTTCCGCTCCACGCGCATTTACTCCTTCCTTGCATAACGATTAAGTCAGTCTTTTTCTTGATCAAGTGTGGCACCTTATTTTAAAGACCTCCACGATAGTATAAAACTTAGGGTGTTACATGGAACATTTTTTAGTTTTGCAGCAAAATCCGATTTTGTATGAAGCACGGACGAATTTATTCATTGTTAATAATAATGATTAGTTATTCCCAATACAAATTAATTTTGACCTTACTCTAATAAATTATTATCAAATAAAGTTTATTATCGCTGATAATCTTTAATATATTTTTACATTTAATTTTATATAAACATAAAACTGAAGAAAAATATTTTATTTCAATAAAAAACTCACTTTTAGAATTGAAGAAAAAGATCATGATATAACAAATACTAGAACTTGTCTATCAAAATATAAACCAAAGATTCAAATAATAAAAATAAAAGTTATTAGATAAATAGACAGCAATTTCACCATCTACAGTAGTACTCAGGCTGTAAACCCTGTTAAAATTAATAAATGATTAGTCAATAAATTAAATTTTAACTATGAAAATTATAAATGCAAAACTAATATCAAAATAGGATAGAGCTGTTTAAAACAAGAATTTTGATACCAATTTCAAAAAATTTGGCCCAAAATTAGACCGGATAGGTCGAACCGGTTGAACCGGGTCCAAACCGGGCCCGTGGGCCCAACCGAACCAATCCCTTAAATGAGCTGAAGCTCATTTTCTCCTTCATTTTGGCATGCAAACGCTGGAGAGCATGAGGAGGAAGAATGTTTGAAGCTTCCAAAACCCTCACTACTCAAATTTCAATTCTCAATAACTTTTGATCCGGAGCTCCGATTGACGATCCGTTTGCAGCCACGCGACCGCGGCGTCGAGCTTTACAAAGCCCGGTACATTGTAGGGTAAGGAATCTACATTTCCTTCCTCGATCTCCCCTGTTTCAGTTTTGAAAATCTATGAGCAAATATGTTAAAAATTGTTCAATTTGGTGTTCTAGGATCGATTTAGCTTGCGGAGCTTATCCGGTTGAGTTGCTGTGAGTGTGAGTGCGGTAAGGATCACCTAAACCTTAGTCAAATCTTGAATTTATTATGTGAAATCTGAAATTGAAGTGTACATGTGTATTAGGTGTGAATTAAGTAGATATATATGCATTGGAATTGAATTGTGAACATTGGAGGCTTGGTGGAAGATTGGTGCTAAGATTTTGGTGGATTTCCCAAGCTAGAGGGGCTGTATGTGTAACTTGTGAGGTTGCCTTGGACTAAACGTGGTGATCGGCCAAGGTATGGTTTAGGTTTCGCGCGTTTAATATATAAGGTTTTGTGAAAACTTAGGCTAGGGAACTATAGGGTAAGTTGAAGTGATTAAATGTGTTAAATGATTAGTTTTTATGATATGAATGGATAAGTTGATGTGGGTATTAACAAACCACACCACAAAGCCAGTACAAGACAAAAAGAAAGAATCACCCAAAACCAACATACAACTCAGCAGCACAATTCCACCCTTATTAGAAACTGTACCACCATAATTCTAGAAACATCTTTTTTGCCTTGCTGTATAGAAAAGATGTTGCCAATCATAGAATTACCCAAGTTTCACCATTCAATAATGAGCTGTAGTTTCAACCCTATTGTATATATATAGCTACCATTCTCATTTGTAATACAAGAAGAATATAACATTCTTTTCACTCATTAGTCATTGTCTTTTGCTCTCTCTATTTTTCTGCACTTTTAGTGTTTTGTCTTTGATGGTATTAGAGCTCCAATAGGGGCCTGCTGCACATCCACACCATGTCTCAAAATAACCAAGAAAAAATTGACGTTACCCAATCACCATCCAGTCCATACTATATTCACCCAAGTGAAACACCATCTACTGTCCTCGTCTCTCCGCCACTCACCGGCGACAACTACCATCAATGGTCTCGTGCTTTCTCCATTGCACTTATCTCAAAGAACAAGATAGGTTTTCTGGATGGAACCATCCCAACTCCAGCCACCGATGACCCACTCTTCCCTTCCTGGCGTAGATGCAACACATTGGTCTCCTCTTGGATTTTCAATTCCCTCTCAGCGCCCATTGCTCAGAGCGTCATTTATTTCGACTATGCAGAAGCAATTTGGGAAGATCTTCGCAACAGATTCTCACAAGGAGACTTGCTCCGTGTTGCTGAGCTACAAGAACAGATTTATGGCCTCAAGCAAGGATCTCTCTCCGTCACTCAATACCACACCGCCCTCCGAGCACTATGGGAAGAGCACGACACTTACCGCCCCGTCAAACCCTGCATATGCCCGGCACGATCTTACCACGACTAAAACTTCATCATTCGGTTCCTCAAAGGCCTAGACAACCGCTTCACTGTCGTCCGATCCCAAATCTTGCTCATTGACCCCCTTCCACCGGAAAGCAAAGTCTTCAACATGGTGATTCAACACGAACGCCAACTCCAAGGAGGCGGTAGTGTTCTCGACGAGCCCATCTCCCTCACCAACGCCGTCATCACACCACAACGGCGCCTAAATCCCGGGCGCGGCCGCGGACGCATCACCAATGGTGGATGCAGTGGAGCTGAAAAAGTATGCGTCTACTGTGGGGGAACCGGCCACACCGTCGACGAGTGCTACGACAAGCACGGCTATCCACCTGGCCACCCACGCTACCCCGGCCGTCCTCGGTTCAATGATCGCAGCAACTCCACCGCCTCCTACACTAATGCTGCTGCCGCCAACCCTAATTGCTCACATCAACAACAACTCAGCAGAACCAGATCAAGCAAAGAAGAGACCTATCCAACTTCTGGGCCTAGTTTGTCACAAGCCCAATATCAATCTCTCTTAGCTCTTCTCCACAATGTTCATGGACAGCAGTTTGCAGACAAACCCACACCACCAAGTCAACATGGGCCATCTGAGGCCAAGTCTGGTATCACTGTTATGCATACAAACACTGCATATTGTTCTTTTCATTTCTCATCCCATTTATCACCTAACACACCTATAAGCTCACACAACAGTGGCAAATGGATACTAGATTCAGGAGCCACTGACCACATCTGTTCTTCATTATCATATTTTCAAATACACCACAAGATCAACCCGATACATGTTTACCTTCCAAATAATTCCATTATCACTGCACACTATTGTGGGTCAATAAATTTCTCACCACACCTAACTTTGCACAACATTTTATATATTCCTGGTTTCACCTTCAATATTTTATCTATCTCTAAACTAATCACAACTCTCTCATGTCAATTGCTCTTTTCTGAATTTTTCTGCCAAATATAGGATGCGAAGTCCTTAAAGATGACTACCTAGCCGACAAGTTGCAACCACAAAAACCCATTAGGACCAACATTCCACCAACTTGGCCAATGTTAACAACTTCATCACAACCCCAATCATAGATAGCAATGTATGGCATTGTAGGCTAGGCCACCTCTCGGACCAAAGATTAAGAGAACTCCACCATCAATTTCCTTTTATTAATCCACATGTCAATGAATTTTGTGATGTCTGTCATATGGCAAAACAAAAGCGATTGTCTTTTCCTTTGAGTACAAATAATGCATCCAAACCTTTTGAATTAATACATTTAGACATTTGGGAGAATTTTTCCAAAATATAAATACATGGGCACAAATATTTTTTAACTATTATTGATGATTTTAGTAGATTTACTTGGATAATCTTACTAAAATCAAAAGGAGAAGTTGGCACAAAAATTTAGAACTTCATCGCCTTAGTAAAAAATCAATTTGACACCAATGTCAAAACCATTAGATCCGACAATGGCTCTGAATTCCTTCTTAATGATTTTTATGCCAAAAAAGGCATTCACCACCAAAAGTCTTGTGTCGAAACACCACAACAAAACGGAAGGGTAGAACGCAAACACCAACACGTACTCAATGTTGCTAGAGCTTTAATGTTCCAATCAAATCTCCCCCCATCCTTTTGGTCCTATGCTGTAAACCATGCTGTCTTCTTAATAAACAGAGTTCCCTCACCAATCATTCAAAATAAAACTCCATTTCAACTCCTCTTCCACAAACTACCTGATTTTCACTCACTCAAAGTTTTTGGATGCTTATGATATGCCTCCACCCTCACCAACCACCGTTCAAAATTCGATCCTCGTGCTAGAAGAGGTGTTTTCTTAGGTTTCAAAACCGGCACAAAAGGCTTCATCATACTAGACTTAGACACCCGTGAGATTTTCATCTCCAGAAATGTCCAATTCATTGAGTCATGTCTCCCTTTTCACAAACAAACTCAACCTGACCAAAACCCCTCCAACCCTCCCAACATCCTTCCCCAATCACCCACCATCTTTGAAGAACCCAATCCACAACCACCACACTTAGCAACATCCCAACCTTCATCAAGCACAATTCAAACACCCACAACGGCTCAAACCAACAACGATGGAACTCCCCTCCCCCACACAAACACAAGTCCAATTCCTTCTTCAATCACTTCCCCAGCCCAAACCACCTCATCCACTCTTCCCACAACCCCAACCATACTATCCATTCCCGCTGTACCCCGCCGCTCCAATAGAACCCATGCCCCGCCGCGCAACTTGGCAGACTACTATTGCAATCTCTCTCTCTCACAACGCCACACCAACCATCTTCAAGATGCCAGCATCCAATCTCACACTCACTCTCGTATACACGAGTCTTACCCCATCACCGACGCTTCCTCTTCTCCGTCTCCACAGAACCCGAGCCACGAACATTCGCAAATGCCAAAACTCAGCCATGTTGGCATGACGCCATGCGAGCTGAAATTTTGGCCCTATAACAAAATCAGACTTGGGACATTGTCGACACTCCTGCTGATGTGAAGCTCATAGGTTGTCGATGGGTCTATCGCATCAAATGCCAGCCTGACGGCAGCATTGAACGCCACAAAGCGCGACTGGTGGCAAAAGGGTATGCACAGATTGAAGGGGTGGATTACCTCAAAACCTTTTCTCCGGTGGTAAAGATCACCACCATTCGAGTCCTCCTTGCTCTCGCCTCCATCAATAATTGGACACTGCACCAGTTAAACGTCCACAACGCCTACCTCCATGGTGACCTCCTTGAAACTGTGTACATGAGCTTGCCACCTGGTTTGACACCTTCCAAGCCTGGTCAGTGTTGTCGTTTAAGGAAGTCTTTGTATGGCCTTAGACAATCAGGAAGACAATGGTATGAGAAGCTCAGCTCCTTTTTACTCTCGTGTGGATACCAGCAGACCCTGACGGATTATAGCCTGTTCTTCAAATTATCTGGTAAAGCATTTACTGCCCTCCTTATCTATGTCGATGATATAGTTGTCATTGGTAGCTCTGTTTCTGAGATTGAATCGATTAAGGCTGCCTTAGATTCTAAGTTCAAAATTAAGGATCTTGGCACACTTAAATATTTTCTTGGCATTGACGTAGCGCATTCTGCTGCTGGCCTCTACCTTTGCCAACGAAAATACTGTTTAGACATTATCATTGATGCTGGCCTTACCGCTGCCAAACCCTCGTCTACCCCAATGGATGACTCCATTCGCCTCAGCCAAAACACCGGAGAATCCCTTGATGATATCACTGCCTACCGACGGCTCATTGGCCGCCTCATTTACCTCACCACAACCAGGCCTGACATTACTTTTGCTACTCAACAATTGAGCCAATTTGTTCATAACCCAAGCAAAATTCACTTTAATGCAGCCCTCCGCATTCTCAAATACTTAAAAGGATTGCCAGGCAAAGACATCTTTTTTCCAAGGGACTCCCCCTCCAAATCTCTGGTTTTAGTGATGCCGATTGGGGACGCTGCCCTGATACTCGCCGATCTATCACTGGATATTGCTTCTTCCTTAGAAAATCTCTCATATCCTGGAAAACCAAGAAATAAGACACAGTATCTTGTTCCTCAGCCGAAGCGGAGTATCGAGCTCTCTCTACAACTACCAAAGAATTACTATGGCTACTCAACTTGTTTCAGGCTCTCAACATCAACTGCATCCGCCCACCCGCGCTATACTGTGATAATCAAAGCTCCCTCCACATCGCTGCCAACTCTGTCTTCCATGAGAGAACTAAACATCTCGAAGTGGATTGCCACTTAGTTCGCAAAAAAGTTCAAGCTGGACTTTTGCACCTCCTTCCAGTTTCCTCCTCCAACCAACTTGCGGATGTCTTCACCAAAGCACTGCCACCCCGCCTTTTCACTGTCAACATATCCAAGCTGGGATTGAAAGACATCTTTCAATCTCCAGCTTGCGGGGGGCTAACAAACCACACCACAAAGCTAGTACAAGACAAAAAGAAAGAATCACCCAAAACCAACCTACAACCCAGCAGCACAATTCCACCCTTATCAGAAACTGTACCACCATAATTCTAGAAACATCTTTTTTTGCCTTGCAGTACAGAAAAGCTATTGCCAATCATAGAATTACCCAAGTTTCACCATTCAATAATGAGCTGTAGTTTCAGCCCTATTGTATATATATAGCTACCATTCTCATTTGTAATACAAGAAGAATATAACATTCTTTTCACTCATTGGTCATTGTCTTTTGCTCTCTCTATTTTTCTGCACTTTTAGTGTTCTGTCTTTGAGGTATGTGTTGAGTAGTTGATAATGTGGGATTGAATGTATTTATATATATATATATATATATGCTAGTATAATGATGATGGATGAAGGATTTATGATTATGGCAATGTAATGATGTGGTTGGGATTGAGTGGTGTTTATTTGGATTTGTTGGTATTGTCATAATGAATAATGTTGTAATGTTGGTGGAGGAATTTCATGATGATGATAGTATATGTATATAGAGTAATATGTTGGTTTGTGGCTAAAATTGGTAAAGTTGGGTGAAATGTGGTATAATTGAGCTAAGTTGTAAGAATTGTTGTGCTATGGTTAAAAGCTAGTTAGATTGATGGTTATGGTATGTTGAGTTGAGTGGAAATGAGCTTTGAAAGGAAAATGTGGTTTTAGTAAAAATGAGATTTGGTGTAATTTGGTAAAAAGTGGGTTTTGATAAACTTTGGTAGTCCATAACTTGCTCCTCAAACTTTGGATGGAAATGTGGTTTGTTTCAAATGAAAGTTGGTTTCACAAGCTTTTGAACGATATAAATTTTGTGAAAAATGGAGTTTTATAGAGAAAGTTATAGACGACGGAAGTTTGGTGTGAAGAATGTGTTATGCAGGTAACAATATTCTGGTTTTGCAGTTTTCTGGACAATCTGTTATTTTTTTTGGAAAAACGCACGGCCCACGCGTATGCGTGACGTGGCATTTTGAACTACGCATGCGCCAGTAGCCCATGCGTGCGCGTGATGAACCAACATGCATGACCACGCGTACGCATGACCCACGCGTACGCGTGGCATGATGTTCTTATCTACGCGTACGCATGGTAAGGGAACGTACGTGCGTGCTACCTTTTTTATACTACCACGCGCATGCGTGGCCCCTATTTCCTGCAAAATTGGATTTTGTGTTTTAAACCATATTTTAGACTTATAAACCTCTATTTTTGCCCTGTTAACCCTGGATCTTATTAGTAAGCTTAGTAATTAGTTGAAGCTAGGAAATAGAAATAACTTGGGAATGAAGTAAAGATTAAAAACGACGAACTATATAAGAAGGAGGAGCGTGTATGAACGAGTTCTGCTGCTAATGCTTGAATGAGTGATTTTCTACAAGTATTATAAAATATATGAGGCAAGTAAGAGAGTAATGTAAGAATTTAAGAATTGATGATATTAATTAATCAAGGATAATAAAATGTATGCTCAATGAGTTAAGTGAAATTGAGAATGATGAGATGAGACATGAATTAGTATTGAGAATGAAAATGATAAATTGTAAGAAATGATTGAATAACTTGAGGTTAGGGCGTAGTCCCCATGTCAGCCGGGATTTTTTTCCGTGGTTATTATTAAGCTTGGGGTATTGTTTTCCCCATGTCAGCTTGGGGTGTTGTCTCTTCTCCCCATGTCAGCTTGGAATTCGTCCCATGGATATTATTGAGCTTGAGGGCATTCTCTTCCCCATGTCAGCTTGGGGATTCTCCCCATGGTGTACTTTTGAGCTTGAGAACATGTTGGGATGACTACATAATCGACAGTTGATATCAACAGGCATAGGACATGCATGCATCATGTGCATTTGTTTGTTTTGTTTGCTATGCATTATTTGGGATTGCCTAACTGAATATATACCCTGCTAACTGCTATATTTGCTATTTGCACTACCTGTTTCCTACCTGTGCGTGAAACTATTTGTTTGTTTGTCTCTGTTGATTCATGGATGGTGGAGGATCGGAGGAAGGGTGGAACGGTTTGGTGTTTATGTTAGGTTTAAAAGTGAGTAAGTTTAGGATACTTAGATCACCTACCCCTTTTTATGGCTTCTGCTTAGAAATTAAGTTTTATAATTGTATGATGGAGTTCTAGGATTGCCTCTGGCATTCCCAGGACCTTATTTATTATATGCGTGGCACCTTTACCATGCTGAGAACCTCCGGTTCTCACCCCATACTGTGTTGTTATTTTCAGATGTAGGTCGAGAGACTCCTCGCTAAGCGTCTGGATTTTTCTGAAGCGGAGTAGTCCCTAGGATATTTTGGTTTATCAGCTTATGTATATATGTACTTAGTTACTTAGCTTTCTCTCCAAGAAACTCGATTATTTTGTTCCTCATAGAGGTTACAGGAGAGTTAGGGTTTTATTTCTGTACTTTGGTTTTTGAGACACTTGTATATGTATATATATATATATATATATATATATTCTCCGGCCAACCTTGGCTTCGCAGGTTGAGTCAGGAGCTAGTTATGCTGTATTCTTGGCTCTCTTTTCACTCTTTCGCTTATTCATACCTTTAACATTTAGGTTTCTTAGCACGCAAGCAATTTCGCTCTCTGAGTGTTGCGCTTTTTATTTTGTGATTTTGTTTTACCCGTTTTTCAAGGCTCCTAGTATATTATGTTTTTCCACTACTATAAGTAAATATTTTATGATTAGAGGTCCGTAACACTACACTACCTCTGTTCTACGACATAAGCGTAAAATTCTGTGTAGTAGGGTGTTACAGATATAAACATAAAACTGAAGAAAAATATTTTATTTCAATAAAAAGCTCACTTTTAGAATTGACGAAAAATATCATGATATAACAGATACTATAACTTGTCTATCAAAACATCAACCAAAAATTAAGATAATAAAAATACTAATTGTTAGATAAATACACAACAATTCCAACATCCGCAATAGCACTTAGGCAAATTCAATTATGAGAATTTCTGGGTTTAACTCCCGGCTGCAGAAAATTTTTTAGTTTCGCACCAAAATCCAACTTCTTCACGTGTTATATTTTTCGTACTCATTTGTATGAAGTACGGACGGATTTATTCATTGTTAACAATAGTGGTTAGTTATTCCCATTACAATATTAATTTTGACCTTACTTTAATAAATTATTATTAAATAAAGTTTGGTATCACTAATAATCTTTAATATATTTTTGCATTTAATTTGATATAAATATAAAATTGAGGCAAAATCAATGTTGAGAATTTCCGGACTCCAGGCTGCGAAAAATTTTTTAGTTTCGAGCCAAAGTACAACTACTTAGCCTGTTATATTTTTCATACTCATTTGTACGAAGCAGGCACGAATTTATTTATTGTTAACAATAATGGTTAGTTTTTTTCATTATATTATTAATTTTGACTTTTCTCTAAAAAATTATTATCAAATAAAGTTTATTATCACTAATAATTTTTAATATATTTTTACATTTAATTTGATATAAACATAAAACTAAAGAAAAATATTTTACTTCAATTAAAAACTCACTTTTAGAATTGAAGAAAATATTATGATATAACAAATACTAGAACTTGGCTATCAAAACATCAATAAAAATTCAATGTTGAGAATTTTCGAGTTCAACTCCCCTTGTTATATTTTTCGTAGTCATTTGTATGAAACACGAACAAATTTATTCATTTTTAATAATAATGGTTAGTTATTTTCATTATAATATTAATTTTGACCTTACTCTAATAAATTATTATCAAATAAAGTTTTGTATCACTAATAAACTTTAATATATTTTTACATTTAATTTGATATAAACATAATACCGAAAAAAATATTTTACTTCAATAAAATACTCATTTTTAGAATTGAAGAAAAATATGATGATATAACAAATACTAGAACTTGTCTATCAAATCATCAAATAAAAATTAAGATAATAGAAATAATAATTGTTTGATAAATACACATCAATTCCACCATCTGCAGTAGCACTCAGACAAATTCAATGATTAGATTTTTCGGGTTCAACTCCTAGCTTCGAAAAATTTTTAGTTGTATGAAATATGAACGAATTTATTCATTGTTAACAATAATAGTTAGTTATTCTCATTATAATATTAATTTTGATCTTACTCTAAAAAATTATTATCTAATAAAATTTATTATCACTAATAATCTTTAACAAATTTTTACATTTAATTTGATATAAACATAAAACTGAAGAAAAATATTTTATTTTAATTAAAAACTCACTTTTAGAATTGAATAAAAATATCATGATGATATAATAAATACTAAAATTTGGCAATCAAAACATTAACCAAAAATTAAGATAATAAAAATAATATTTTTTAGATCAATACACAACAATTCCACCATCTGCAATAGTACTCAGGCAAATTCAATGTTGAGAAATTCTAGATTCAAGTCTCGGTTGCAAAAAAATTTTTTGTTTCGCACCAAAATGCAATTTCTTGGCCTGTTATATATGAAACATGGACGAATTTTTTCCTTATTAACAATAATGGTTAGTTATTCCCATTACAATATTAATTTTGACTTTACTCTAATAAATTTCTATCAAATAAAGTTTATTATCACTAATAATGTTTAACATATTTTTATATTTAATTTGATATAAACATAAAACTAAAGAAAAATATTTTACTTCAACAAAAGATTCACTTTTAGATCTGAAAAAAATATCATAATATAACAAATACTAGAACTTGGCTATCAAAACATCAACGAAAAATTAAGATAATAAAAAAAATATTTGTTTGATAAATAAACAATAATTTCACCATCGTTGTAGCACTTTGGCAAGTTCAATGTTAAAAATTTTCGAGTTCAACTCCCTGACTGTGTTTATATTTTTCATACTCATTTGTACGAAGTACACGGACAAAATTTATTCATTGTTAAAAAATTGTTAGTTTCACGCCAAAATATAATTTTTTGGCCTGTTATATTTAGCACAGACGAATTTATTCATTGTTAATAATAATGGTTAGTTATCCCCATTACCATATTAATTTTGACTTTGTTCTAAAAAATTATTATCAAATAAAGTTTATTATCACTAATAATCTTTAATATATTTTTATATTTAATTTGATATAAACATAAAACTGAAGAAAAATATTTTACTTCTATAAAAAAAACTCACTTTTAAAATTGAAAAAAAATATCATGATATAACAAATATTAGAACTTGGCTATCAAAACATCAACCAAAAATTAAGATAATAAAAATTACATTTGTTAGATAAATAACAACAATTTCACCATTCGCAGTAGCGTTTAGGCAAATTCAATGATCAGAATTTTTGGGTTCAACTTCCGGCTAACTTCTTGGCCTGTTATATTTTTCATACTTATTTGTATGAAGCACTAACAAAATTATTCATTGTTAACAATAATGGTTAGTTATTCCCATTACAATATTAATTTTTACCTTACTCAAAAAAATTATTATCAAATAATGTTTATTATCACTAATGATATTTAATATATTTTTACATTTCATTTAATATAAACATAAAACTGAAGAGAAATATTTTACTTCAATAAAAAAATTCACTTTTAAAATTAAAAAAAAATATCATGGCATAACAAATATTAGAAGTCCACAAACAAAACATCAACCAAAATTTAAGGTAATAAAAATAACATTTGCTAGATAAATATACAATAATTCCATTATACGTGGTAATACTTATGGTAATACTTAGACAAATTGAATGTTGAGAATTTTTAGGTTCAATTCCCTACAAAAAAAATTTTTACCCTCGCACCAAAATCCAACTTTTTAGCCGGTTATATTTTTCATACTCATTTGTATGAATTACGGATAAATTTATTTATTCATTGGCCAGCAGAAGCATGACTAATTTTTAACAATAATAGTTAATTATTCTCATAATAATATTAATTTTGGCTTTACTTTAATAAATTATTATCCAAATTATTTTA
>NC_029791.2:5746171-5753743 GCF_000816755.2 Arachis ipaensis | reverse complement strand
ATGATAATTTTATAAACTTATTTTAATAGTAAATTTTAAATTGAAAAATTAATAAAAATATAAAAAATGAGAAATCAAAATAAATTACACCATCTATTTACTCTAATTTCCCCAACTTCCCCAATCCCTAACCTTTTTCCCCTTTTTCAATTTTCTCTCTCTGCTCCAAACTCCAGAGTCACTGCCCCCGGCGTCACTGCCGCCGACGTCGCTGCGGCGCTGCTGCGTTCTCCCCCATCGCTGCTCCATTCACCGCGTCTGTTCTGCGTTCCACTTCGCCAACGCCACTCCGTCATCGTCTGTCGAGTCTCGCCTCTCCAGTTTCAAGCCGTTTCAGGCACCGCAACTCTTCAGTCTTCAGCCTCTCGAGTCTGTTCGTCCCTGCTGCCTGCTGGGCACCACACCGCTGCTGGCTGCTGCCTCCTGGAGTCTTGGTACATTCACTGATCTACTTGCTTCGTTGCTTGTATTTGACATTTTGTTTAGTAAAAGTTGATTTTATATTATTTAGTAATAAGAATCTGATATTGACAATGATTTTGTGAATTGTGATTTTCGACATAGTTGGCTCATGATTGGTTTGTTAATGTTATCCTATAATTGCTAATTTTATCTCATGATTGATTTTGATATAGTTGGTTTGTTAATTGTGAAATGTGAATTTTGATTGAATTAGGATATTGTTCTCATGATATAATTGCTAATTTGGTGTCACTGATCTGTTTGTTAAATTGTTTGTGTATTGAATTAAGATATTGTTTTTTGTTGCTTCTGGAAATTAATTTGAATGACTTATGTTTGTGTGTATTGACTTATAATTGAATTAGGAAGGATATTGTACAATAACATAGTACAATTGTAAAAATTATTATCATATTATGTATATTTTGTCTCCACTATCAAAATTTTCTGGATCCGTTTTTGGTATGAAGTGTATATAGCTAGCTTTGCATTGGCCCATGACTGTGACTAGTGGTTTATGTAAGCTGAGCGAGTGCCTTTTATGTGTTTGACAAAATGCCTGACATCTTTTTTCGTGGGAATTATTTGTATGTTAGCTAGTTTTGTGTTCTAGGCATTTGGTTAAAGTTCGGATTTTTCGTATAACAGTACTTGGCCACTCCAGAGTAACACATTGTATCAGTAACACAGGGTTCTTAATTATGAGTTGTATTATTCCTTAAAAAATTGGGTGGCATTTCATATAAATGTTGGAGCTTAAGTTTGATGCATTGGCTCCTACCACATGTTTTCATTTGTAAATCTTTTAGACAGTGAGTTGTTGAGTAAAAATATTACGATATTGTCGCAATACTTGATTGGATGTATGTGTTAACACGTGCAATGTATGCATATATTATAAATTGAATTCTACATGTCAATAAAGTTTTCAATTTTCATCCTCAGTTTGGAAATTGAGATTTTTTATTTATTTATTTTTGGATGATGAAATTGTGTTTGTAGAGTGACGAGAACGAGAGAAGAAAATGAATAAAGATAAGATATTCAAGCTTGCAAAGGGCTTCAGGGGGAGAGCCAAGAACTGCATAAGGATAGCAAGGGAGAGGGTGGAGAAGGCCTTGCAATATTCGTATCGAGATCGCCGCAACAAAAAGCGTGACATGAGATCCCTTTGGATACAAAGGATTAATGCTGGAACCCGCCTTCATGGTGTATGTGTACTATTCATTTTATTCTCTTAACAATTAATATTTAATAATATGCAGATGATTTTATATCTTTTGGACTTCAATACTTGAGAATGAAATATGGTATGCGGCTGCTAATGTTATCATTAAACTTTAGTCATTGAATCAAACCCTTGGTAATGGAATTGTTATGATTGCGAACCATTTTGTAAATATTTGTTTAATCCATGTTTGCACGAAAGTATTTGGTGTGGGAATACCCTGAGTTTAGTGTCACAGCCAGTATGGAGATTCTCAAACCAAAAGAACAAAAATATTATCTGTTGTCAATTTCCAACACCTAATGTTCTGAATATTAGGTAAACTCTGTCTAATCTCCGATACTTTCCTTTATCGAACCCTTGTTTTAATTTTCCAGGTCAATTATGGAAACTTCATGCATGGTCTGATGAAGGAGAATATCCAACTCAACAGAAAGGTTCTGTCAGAATTGTCCATGCATGAGCCATACAGCTTCAAGGCACTGGTAGATATATCAAAAAATGCATTCCCAGGAAACAAGAATGTGGTAATTCCTCCAAGAAAGGTGGCTATCTAGAGGAATTTGGCATTTCAGCAAACTGTTAGAGCTAGTATCTATGAGAATCATAGGATCTTGAGGATTTTGGGCTTAGTACGCTACAAGTTACTGTGAAAGTTGTATTCCTTTTGCTCTTGAACTTTCCTATATACTCTTACCTTCATATCTTTATTCATCTCCCGCATGCTTGTTTCAGTGTCAATAATATGTAACCTTAATAACCAAGTTTCTCATAGTTGAGGTGTTTTGTTTGTTCCTTGAGATCAGGAACAGTTTTATTTTTGTTTAGTTTTTTAATTTGGAAAACAAAATGTCTCGTCTTACCAGGGGTGGTAACATGCACCCTACCCTCGGGTATCCAATCCTATCCAACCCGGTTGAGTAGGGTTGCCAACCCAATCCGTTGCGACTAAGGTTGAGTGTGGGTCGGATAGGTTATATCAACTTATCTCTTACTACTTTCAAAAGACTTTAACAGTGTGATTTCAATTGTTCACTTGACTTCCACATTTTTTTGGGAATGCAATGGTAGCATGACAAGCTCATCCATAGTTACGAAAGCGGAAAGCCATCCAGAAAAGTTAAAGTTAGTAACTTAGTACCAACGATTTAGAAAGGGCTACAGTCAATTCTTACGACGAGATACTTCGCTTTATGCAGGAATAGCCAAAGAGACCAGAGTAGGGTGCGGATTGGGTTTCAACTTTACCTGATCAACCCGCACCCTATATATGTATATGTTAAGAAAATATGTTATAGGTAGGTGTTGAACTAAGGGTCTCTCATTTAATGCAAAAAGTTTTTACTATTAAGCTCAGATCAACAATTGATTATTTAGCACCTTTGTTTATTTAAAAATTAATTATATTTTAGTAATATATAAATACAATATTGTATCACAATATTTTATTTCTATTTGTATTATTAATTTAAGCAAAGACTTTTATATAGAATTGAGCATTTGATGGTTATGTTGTTTATGGGACGATTGTGTTGTTTGTGAAATGATTATGTTGCTTGTATTGAATTTTTAATTTGCAAGCTTATTAGATTATATAATAATATTACATATTTGTGAAAATCTGCAAGTATGGTTGGATACCTGCAGGTTGAACGCGGATAGGATTAGGGTTAAGTTATTCTCAATCCGCAGATAGAGTTAGAGTTGGATTCAAATTTTATCATATTCTATCTATTGCCACTCCTATGTCTTACTATACTATGAGGCACCTTCTATCCAAGAAGAAAAAAGAAAAATAAAAGAAGAATGTCAAGGAATCAAAAGTTTTTCTATTATTAATATCATAAAATTAAGTTTGAGACATTCAATCATTAATGATAAATGCCAAGTTAATGATAACCCGGTGTTCCTAGAGAAATTTTCTCATACAAGACTCTATCATTTCATTTCAGTACTTAGTGGAGTTTGTGGTCAAACCAAAACCAAATGGAAATAAAGCATCATAATGTTTATCACCAACATTCATAGGAAGTTGGTCAACACTCTTGAACCATGTTCTTGCAAGCTTGCCACTGAATCCATAGTCACCAAAGAGAGTGTCAGCAACACCTTGGCCTTCAGTTCCCGGAAGCCAAGCGGCCACAAGTGCATCTATCTTTGACAGATACGGCTGAACCACAACTGGACGGCCGGTGACGAGAACCACCACACACCGGATGTAACTGCATACATTGGTTATTGTGATTGGACCTGGCTCGGCTATGGTCAGGTTCAAACTGTCGCCGTACGTTTCTGCATAAGGGGGTTCGCCTACAACCACTATGGCGTATGAGAACTTGTTGGACTTGACAAAGTTTGAGTCAGGGTTTTCATTGAAGACAACTTCAGTAGCAGGATCAACTGTTTGTTTCACAGCATTGAGGATTGTTGTACCTGTTGGGAAAAATGGAAAATTTATCAAAGATTTTGTAGATATCTTCCAAAAGGAAAACATGAACAAATATCTAGCTATATGCATGGATATTATTCAATCTGCATGTAGATCCATGTAAGTTTTCTATGGTTCAATTTTTACAACATCCAAATAATATAACTAATGTAAATATTGAATTGGTAAAGACTTAAGAGTTACAAGGACTTGAATGTAACAGTATACGCCTGCGCATGCAGTCGACTTAGAATGGAAGCTTCCGGTGTTATTCTAGAACAAGAGACCAAACTTAACATTTAACAAACAAAGTGGACTTACCAACTGTGAGATCATTGCCACCAAGACCTTGCCATGTTATTGTCCATCCTCCACACTGATAGCCCAAGTTGTCAGCATGGCTTCCGGCCACCAATATTTTTGCAGTTTTCTTGGGAAGGGGAAGCAATGGTGTCTCAGCAGATTTACCATTCTTTAGCAGCACAAGTGATTTCCTTACAGCTTCCCTTGCTAACTCTCTGTGTTCCTGTTGAAGACACAATACTTAGATCAATGAATGGCCTCTTCCCACTTAAATGATCTGCAAGGTAATCAAACTCAGAGTTCACCTGAACTAGTAGAGCTTAGCCAAACTTGAATTGTAAAACTCAACTTGGAAAACCGTAAACTCAATTCGGGAAACTAAACTAATAAACTTGTGCGAGTTTGTGAGTTAACTCGAAGAAAATGTACCTTACTACCAAGTTGGTTCACCAGGCTTTGATCAGCTAGTGGATTCTCAAATAGCCCCATAACAAATTTTACTCTTAGGATTCTGCTCACAGCATCATCAATCCTACTCATTGGAATGATTTTGTTCTTCACTTGATAGGTCAGGTCATCAATGAATATGGTGAAGTTGTAGGGAACCATAATCTACATAATAATGTATATGCTAAATAAGAATAAAAACCATAATGTTAAAATTTCATATTCAGAAAGCATCATATATATTTACCATATCAATTCCAGCACTAACACCAGCTTGAACTGAGTATGAATAGTTAGCACCAGGAGGAGAAGTAATCCTATCAATTCCCATCCAATCTGATATGACAAAACCCTGAAAAAGAAACCAAAATTGTGCATGACATTAAGCATACATTTTAATTGTTTTATTCGAGAACTAATTGAACAAAATTTTATATTTACCTTGAACTTCAATTTGTTCTTGAGGTAATCAGTGACTAGAAAATGGTTAGCATGCATCTTCTTGCCATTCCAGCTAGAGTAGGAAACCATCACTGTCGAAACACCTTTGGCGATTGCGTCGAGATATGCAGGCATATGAATGCTAAGCAATCCATTGTAACTTATCACTGTGTTGTTCTCATTGATTCCCTTGCTTGTGCCTCCATCCCCAACATAATGCTTGGCACAAGCTGCAACCTTGTTCCTGCAATATCAATTCATCAAGGAAGATCAAATTATACACTGATTCATACTGATGTTTATTTTGATTTTTCAAGCACAATTTTAAACCAGGAATCAAGATCTTACTTTCCAGCAACAAAGGGTACACCCTTTAATTTATTTCCAACAATGTCTCCTTGCAAACCAGGAATAATTTCGGTCATTGTCCTAACAACCTGAGGATCCTCACTGTAGCTTTCATAGCAACGTCCCCACCTCGGATCTCTGCAAACCTGTAGACAAAATACTTGATCAAATGTTTTATGTAATTGGAAACATAGAATTACAATGCTGCTTAATTAATTACCGCAATACATGGCGCGAAAACATATTGAATTCCAGTAGCTCTAACTTCAAGAGCAGTAGCATCTCCAATCTTCTTTAACAGCAGAGGATCCCTAAACCATACAGTATAAATTCATTATAATTATGGCTATTTTTATTCAGTCTAGCAGCTACATAGTGCTAACACATAAAATAGAAAGAATAACTCATCTAAAAAATCCATAACCACTAAGAAATAATCTTAATGCAACGAATTCTTATTGAATTCATGTGTTATAACAATTTCAGTTTCCTTGGTACAGTTTAATTTATGGCAGCTTGAATGAGAATCTATTTAAGGATATTCTGAACTTGCCTGGTAGCTCCAAGCCCAACATTGTGTGGGAAGATTGTTGCTTTGTAGACATTGTTGTGGCCATGAACTGCATCTATGCCATAAATCATGGGAATCCCAAGGCGTGTCGACAAAGATCCACTTTGGAGCTGATTCACCAATTGGACCCAAGCCTCAGGAGATGCTTTTGGTGCCGGAACACTCCCTCCTCCACTCAATACACTCCCTGCCAAAATCAATCAATTATCAGATCAACTTTGCTATTTGGATGTAACAAGCTCACTCTTTAATTTTTTTTCAAAAGTTATTAACTTTTTAATCTATAGTTGCCAACTATTTGTTTTCCAGTGATCTATAGCTGAAAAAGCCAAAAGGGTATGCCATTAAAACAAAAAAGCACTGATCTTTTAGTAGAAATTTGGATGCTAACCAATGAAGTAGTTCTTCATAACATCTGAGGTGGCAACAGCTCTCTCAATCTGTACCATTTGGCCTATCTTCTCCTCTAATGTCATTCTTTTGAGCAAGTCTTTGATTCTAACGTTCAATGGCTGTTTTGGATCCTTATACTTCAAATATTCTGCTTCTGAAAATGAAACCAAGCAGCAACACAGTAGCAGAATAGTAATACCCACAATGGGTATTGAAGATCTTCCCATTTTAACACCTGAACCTTTTATGATTTCTGCATAGCACAAAACACAGTAAAAAAAAATTGAAGAAGGAAAAAAATAAAAGAAAAGAAAAAAGGAAAAACATTTTCAACACTTAGATTAGACAGTAGAATGGCCTAAAGGGATTCTATTCTGTCTACTGTCTGAAAAAAAAGCCACAGTTACATGAATTTTTGCAAAATAAGAAACATGTGAATCACATTTAATGAACATATCAAGAACAAACCAAACAAACGAAAAGGCAAGGTGGAAAAAAAAAACATGTTACTCGGGGAGGAAATGGAGCATAGTGTAGGCATTAAAGAATGCTGTTACTCAGATTAGATACAGAACTTGAACTTGAACTTGAAGTAGCTTAGCTTAAACACTTAACTTGATTGGATTCCAGAGAGGAAGATAATGAGCTAGATTTATGAGTGTGAAGCGTGCAATGAGTGTTGTATAGAGAGAGAAAGAGTGGGAGCTACTTTCTTAATTATCAGTGAACAATGTCTGGTTCCGGCAGCATTTTTTGAATCTAAGCATAGATATTGATAAAAATATATGCACATGCTATAACACTTTTTTCTTTCTTCTTTTCTTTTTTTTAAAATTCCATGCTTTAACGTTTTTTTTGTTTGTTTTGAAAAAATTGGAATTTCAACGAACATTATGGTTGTTGCATTAGAATACAACCTATTGTTATTAATTATTATTGATTATTGATTTA
>NC_029791.2:5737498-5746119 GCF_000816755.2 Arachis ipaensis | reverse complement strand
TAAATTTAAAAAAAAATGGTATATAATTCACACGTGTATGGGAACATATCTCATCGGTAATTTAGTATGTAAAGTCTTAAATCTTTTCTGACGATTTGAGAGGTCGGCGAGATTTTGGGTATGTGGAGCCAATGGATCTGGAAAGGAAAAAAATGGCTTTCAAAATTATAAAAAGGAAAATTACTTTTCATTCAATAATCTAAACAGTTTAGGGTTGTCTATTGGACTGTGTTTGCCAACCAAGATAAAATAATATACTGAAAATAAATCCTAAAAAACAGATATATAAAAATTAATATGGATTTTTAAAAATAAGGATAAAAAATGTGTAGTGTATATATGTGCATAATATATGCATTTGTCAATTGAGATGAGCACTATGCATAATCTGTAGAGTGTAGTATGGATTTGATTTTCTTTTCGAACTAAATAAATATTTATATCTTTAACCAATTTGAGATAATTTAATTATTAATTTACTAATTTATTTAAGTAATTAATAAAATTTTAAATCTTATTTTTTTTCATATAAAAATCTATTCTCCAACAATAAATTTTAAATAAAACTCAGATCTATAGTAATTAATATGTCAAATTAGAAAATACTTTGTCCGTGAGAACTTAAAAAAATGTCTTTATCTTTACCGTGACAATGAAGACACTAAGACAAGTTCAGTTCTCTTGGGATGCTAATTGATAAGGCTGGCCCAAACATTGATGCATTTTGGAACATGCAATGCACAAAAAAAAAAGGTATTATGTCATATTAATGAAGAAGAAAATCTACCAATCTCTTCTCAGCCGGGGATTGACACTCATCAGTTGTCATAGTTTGTCTTTTTATATGGTATTCTTTAGATTGCAAATAAGTAAGGAAAAAAATTTTAAAAAATGAATGAGAATGAGAAATACCAAAAATATAAATTAGTTTTATAATTATGATATATTTGAATATACCTGATAAAGAGATGTGCCAAATTTGAACTTATTTGGATTTTGAAAAATGAATGAGAATGAAAAATACAAAAAATGTAGATATAAAATTATGAATTAATTTTATAATCATAATATATTTGAATGTATTTAGTAAAAAAATGTGGCAAATTTAAACTTATTTGAAGGAATTTTCGCTAATTGATATGAGAAATTAAGAAATAAATAGTAGCATAGTCTCATGTAACATGCATGAGTAAATCAAATAATGCAGTCATAAGAGTATTAACATGTCTAAGTTGTAGAATGTTAATATTTGTAACTAAAAATTTTTATAATTATTATTTTACTAAAAGATGATTGGTTGATTTTTAAATTTTGTTTAAATCTTGTTAAGTAAGTAAAATTGTTGACATGGATAGTTAAAAGAAAAAATATGGTTTTTTTTTTTCAAAGTTAGGAGTAAAACTCAAACTCGCAACTTCTAAATGAGTATAGAGAGATTATATCATTTGAGTTATAACGAATAAATATGACTTAAACACAATATAATAGAACTTAATATCAACTTTTATATAATAAAAATAAATAGATAGTATCTGAATAATTTAACCTCGTTACATTTTGTTGCCAAGGTGTGGGTTAAAACAAGTTCTTTTCCCTATTGAAATTAGACGTTCAGAACATAAAGTTTATAAAATCGAATATTTATAACTGGCTTAATAACAAAAACTACTAAAATAAATGTTACTAATAAATAATATAACTTCCTACCAACTACATTTCATGTTTTCGTCTCACCAACTCATTACTAAGGGATTTAACACTTGACCCCATTTTTGCAGATGGAAAAAACTTATACTAAGAACATTTTATGCCTAACATATGCCAATCTAAAGCCAAGTTTCTAGAGTTTAGTCGACTCATTCTTGATGCCAAAACTATTCATCTGCATTGACTTATACATCAAAACTTACATATATTAAGTCAAATGAAAATGTTATTCGTACAAATACATATGTAGTTTAATTTATTTTCAATGTGTATTTATATTTTAACATGTATTTTATACTGGTGGCTGGATTTAGTGACTGATTTTGGTGTACACGTACATAGTCTCGTAAATCAAAATATCACTCTTCTATTATTCAACCAACCAATTCAGTGTTGTAGAATTTACTTATTGCCCACCTTCCATTTTAAGTATCTTTGTACAATGTCAAGTCCAATATGTTCCTTAACCACAGGCATGGTTGCAGGGACCTCCAAGTCAAATGTTGAATCTGGTCCAACAAAATTGCTCCATGAAAGAACCTGTTTCCTTGCTTCTTTAATAGCTGCTCTTGTGGCACAGTGAACTGAAGCTGCCAATAGTAAAGGCGGCTCGCCGGAAGCTGCATAAAAAATATTCTATTTTCTAAATTTTTTGTTAATTTATCCACTTATGGGGATCTAACTTCTGATATCATTATCAAATCTATGTATGTATATTCATGATATCATTCTCAAATTCTCATTCATCCTATACTAATTTGAGTATCCATCCTTTTTGCTTTTACCGGATTTTCAGATGATTGGATGTATGTTTGTATTTGACTTCTATGCATTCAATCAAACCACTCATACATTTATGAAGAACCAATGAAAGAGAATGTATAAAAATCCCAGTTTCAATAACAAGTTATATGCACTTATGAGAATTCAATGTTACCCTTTGAAGAGAGAACCCTCTTCTGGTGATGACCACTGTTGAGGATCTGAACATTGAATTGTTTAGGTATGGTGTCAATTGTAGGGATTTTGTAGTTCCATGTGCCATCTGCTAATATCAAACCATCAGCATTTGTTTCATATTCCTCAAGCATGAAGAACCCCAACCCTTGAACAAAAGCTCCTTCAATCTGCAACATGCAATTATAAGGAGCACTTAGAACACTTTTTATAGCATAAGGACCAAACTGAAAATTGAATGAAACTAGAGATATTTTCAGAGTAATTTCACAAATAAAAACCACTCTAAGGCCTCCAGTTCTAGCACTGACATTAGTCTTGGGCTTGCATAGCAAATGTCTATTTATGTACACGGTCTGCTTACCTGTCCTAAATCAACAGCAGGGTTTAGACTCTGTCCGCAATCATAGATAATATCCGTTCGCAGAAATCTGGTTTCTCCGGTCAGAAGATCTATCTCCACCTGAGAAATAACTTCCATAATTTATCATAGCTTTATCTGATGATTTGGTTCAGTAATATGTTGTGTGACAACAGGACATAAGCAATATATTCAAGAAAAGCAACTTTAGGTGAACTTTAAGAAAATACAAAATTTTATTTGAGATGTGCACATGAAGAAAACTTACCTCACTTACTGCAGCACCATAATTAAGGTACAACATGGAATCCATACCAGGCACATATAATGTGGATGCAGATAAATTCACAGGTTGCATGTAAGCCTGTAGGTTCATAAATTGTCAACATGTTAATTTAAGAGAATGCTGTCAAACAATATCAAAAGAATTAATGTATCTATTCATAGTTTATATCCAAATACCTGAAGAATAAGTGTCTCCCACTTGATAGATCCCATTTCCTTTTGCAGCCTTTCCTTAAGAGGCTTTAGCCTCTCAACCAAGATATTGCAACAAAGTCTAACTGCCTCACAACTCGACTCCGATGTAGTGCTGCCAGCAGTGAACCCCCCTTGAACCATGCTCACAGTATCAGATTGTACAACTCGGACCTTGTCAACGAGGCCTTCCGTTCCATCGCATTGGATTGCACTGAGAGCAAATGCAGTCATCTGTTTCACCTTTGTCCAAAGACCCTGTCCTATTTCTATTCCTCCAACTTCAGCTACAACAGACCCGTCCGAGAAAATGCTTACTTTACCAGGGGTTGGCCTTAGACTCAGTTGAAACACAACCGGTACCCGGGAAATTCCCCTTTTTCTCCAAGTGTTAATCTTGTTGAACTCTTTCACCATTTTGGTTCTTTGATCATAGTTCGCCGAAGCAGCTATCTTGCTCCATATTGAAGGCAAGGTATACTCATGAGGTTCGCCGAAACAATACTCATGGAACAACTTAAGACTCTCATGTGTATGAAGATTAATACTTCTGACAGAATCTACATCCAGTGAAAGCATAGCTGCAACATTTTCTATTATAGCTTCGGCGATATAAGATCCCTGCACCTCCCCAGGGCCTCTCATTGCAGATCTACTAGGATGATTTGTTCTGCATACCTTTATATCAAATGATAAAGCACCCCAATCATACTTTTTAATTGCACCAACTATGTTATGTGGCATTATTGCACTTATATCCACATATATCCCTGCATTGACCAGTATCTGAAGTTCTAATGCAGTAATTTTCCCATCATTCCTAAATCCAACACTGTAAGTTATCTTCATTGGATGCCTTCCCCCAGCAATTATCATATCCGCCTTTCGATTTAGATACATTCTGACAGGGCGGCGTAATTTGTGCGCAGCGAGTGCACATGATGCTGCAACCTGCAAACATCATATAATTTACATCCAAATAAGAATCATGCTGCAGGAAAACTGATTGCTTGAATAACAAGTTAATAGAAATGTATGCAATTCAAAATTAAGAAATTAATGCATAACTAAATACTTACAGGTATGCTTTTTATGGCCTTGCCACCAAAACCTCCTCCAACCCTTCTTGTAATCATGCGAATATTATTTTCGGGAATACCTAAGCATCTTGCTATAGTTGCATGTGAATACTCAGGGCATTGGCTTGAAGAGTAAATTATAATGCAATTATCTTCATCTGGTACAGCAAGTGCAGTTTGTGTCTCCATATAGAAATAATATTGAGATCCAAGCTTCATCTGATTTTAAATTGAGATGATAATGAATATGGTTGAGCAATCTAACCGTTTCAACATACATAATTCAGAAGCAAACTTGGATAAACATGTACCTCCTTAGAAATAATCTTGTGATCTGCTTCAGCCATTCCTTTTGATAAATCACCAACATGTTTTGGATAGAGAAATGGAGGAACTTCGAAAAAGCTAGATTTTTCGACAGCATCTTCCACTGACAGAATAGGCTGATCAAGATCTTCAGTATCATAATCAACAACTGCAGAGTTTGCAGCCACATCTGCAAGTTTCTGAGTATCTGCAATCTACAGAAGCTGTACAGTGACTAAAATGGAATTTCCATGTATCAATGTCCAAAGAAACAAAAGAGAATCTCACACATTGTTGGATCAAAAAGTGAAGAACTCACCACAAAGGCGAGACGTTCTCCAACACATCTAGCAATCTCTTCAGCAAACAAAGGTTCAATGCCAAATATAGTCTTTGATCCAATGTTCTCTCCACCAATGGGAATGTCTTTACTTGAAATTACTCCCCTCACTCCATCCAGTAGTAAATCCGGCCTCAGCTTTATACTCCTTACCCTTGCTAAAGGCTTTGCGCTATAAATATATGCTCCATATAAGCAATTGTTTGGTGATGGAATATCATCAGTAAACACAGCTTCACCTACATATGATAAATTCATAAAAATGTACTTGTTACTGAACAGAAAATACAAAGAAAAAATAAAATTGAAAAGCATAATACAAGCCACAAATTGAATAAAATAACACTTCTTGACAGACAAAAAGACTTGTCTAATGCAAGCGAGGGATACATCAATTCTTTGGTTGCTGTTATCTAAAATTCAGCTAGATACCAACCCGTGAAGCGAAAAAGGAATTGTAATTATGCTAGAATAAATGTGAGGCTGCTTCTGTAACTAAAGCAATTTGAACACCGGCTCCCAAGGCGAAAGCCTTACCATTTTAATGAGGTCAACCATGAATTCAAGTGTAATTTAGTAAGAAACCAATATCAATGTAAAAATTGAAGTTTAGGCATTGAAAATGTAAATTGAAATGCATAAAAGATTAAGCTATCAATAATCTTTTTAAGAAAACAAGTTGGAAATAAACAAACCTGAAGCTTGCAGTGTAGCTCCAGATTTCATGATTGGCTCGCCAACAGGGTGATATTCATTTCCTGCTTCAAGAAATTGGTTTCCAGAAGACAGTAAAGTTGGAATTTCATCATGGTGAACCTGGTTATGATTCGTGTAACCATTTGAATGACCATTGGTTATTTTAGCAGGACTGTCAATCATGGGGTTAAAGAACTTAAAAAGAAAACCGGCTGCCAAGCTTGAACGGTAGCCAGCTTTTGTGGTACCACTTTCGGGTACGATAGTAGCTATAAGCAAGTTGACAGCATCATGCAGAATACTAAAACTTAACAGTTTTCCTTCTAAAAGTTGCTCAACATTTTTTGCTCTGATTGCATGTTTAGTTCCATAAGCACCAAAAGACAGCCTACAAGAATCAATCATGGTTCCCCCTGAATCTTTGTATTGTGAAACCTTGACTAGGAATGCTGCATTTAGATAGGGAAGGGCATTTCCGAGTGGCCGAGGAGAAGCTCGATGGGTTTCAAACAGGAATTTACTTTTCTGATCCAAAGATTTGTTTTTATTAAGTCCCAAACTTGGAATTTTAATGCTCAAAAGTACACTCTCCAAACTCAGTGGCTGTCTTTCTAGAAATTCCTCCAGCGCAATCCACTCGAGGTTTGTACCACTCATTATCTGAACCATTGAATCTACAGCAAGAAGTATTGTGGCAATGTCCGAAGGGAAATTATTCTTTTGCGCTATCACTAAATTGCCACCTATGCTAGCTGTGTTCCGAATAAAACTCGAGGCAACTTTTTCCATATGGTCTGCAATCTTTACAAGTATCATAACAAAATCTGAGAGAAACTCACCACTGCTTTCTTCCTTTAGTACTTCAATAGCTTTAGATATAGTCACTGCCGCTCCAATTTCAATTCCAGTTTGGTCTTTCCTGATCTTTGAGAGCTCCGGAATGCCCCTTAGATCAATATACCTGTCATAGTCATAGTTATCTTTGTAATATCCCATAGCAGTATTACTAACAATAAGTTTTATCCGGTTTCCATTGACTTGGTTCGATTCGAATAAGCGCTGTAGCTCCATTATACTACTAGGACTATGCCAACTCCTCTTATCCGAAGCCAAGAACAACACATCAGGTTTGATTTCCTTCAAAAACATTGGAAATATAACATTTTTATGATTTTGTTCATATTGAGGCAACCTACTAAGCTTTAAGTCCTTGTTCTCTCCCTTCCTCCAAAAACTGTTGAATCCTAAATCCTCCATATCAACATCACCTGCAAAGCTTTTGCAGGCATCGGCAATGGGCCGATAACCGGTACAGCGACAGAGGTTACCTGCAATAGCCTTTTCAGCCTCAGTAACAGTCACTTTTGAGAACCCTGGAGGCGTGTCCAAGCGATTGGTCTTTTCAGCATTGACAAGAGTACCGAAGAGCGAAACACACATTCCGGGAGTGCAAAAGCCACATTGTGAAGCATGGAACCCTGCAACTCTTTTGTGAATTGGGTGGAGTCCATCTTTACTGTTTCCAATGCCTTCACTTGTTGTAATTGAACAGCCATGTATGCTGCAAAGTAGTGTAAGGCAAGAACTCGCCGTAAAGTCTTCAATTCTATCAAGTATAGGATCATACTTGGAGATCAAAACCACACAAGCTCCACAACCACCTGTAAAAAACAACCATTTCAAAATATGAAGTTCCAAGTTGGAAAAAAAAAAAAAGGTTGTGGCAAACACCATATCCACCTTCAAGTACATTGAAAACCCCATCAGAAAAAATAACACTACTCACAAAGCTCAAGAATAACTGGAACCAGAACAAGGTCCTTTATCCTTATGCCTCAATCTATGAAGCATAAATTAGTTCAAAGCAAGGTCAATATAACAATCATCAATGTTTTAGGTTTATTCCAAAAAGGACCATAATCAATAATACTATACTATGGTCCATACCCAATAGTCAATATTTAATATCAAACTAATTCTTTCTAAAAAAATTAGTTCAAAGCAAGGTGAATACTATAGGGGGAAAAAATAATGAAGAACCAACTCAACAATCAATTGAATTACTTAATATAACACTAGTTGAATCAAATGATGCCACAGTGTTACATCAACACTGTTGACCTTTGTTCTAAGAAGAAAAATTGAAAAAAGTAAATAAATTCTTCAAAACAATAAATAAATAAATAAAAGAGGGTTATCATCACCTTCACCACAACCGAGCTTGACACTCTTGAAGGTTGTCTGGGAACGCAAGAATTCAAGCAAAGTGGTTGATGGGTCAACTTTGAAGAGCTCAAACCTCTCACCATTAACAGCAAAAACCAAACTTGTTTGTGTTGGTATCTCAGAGTTGATGTTGTTCTTCACTTCCATTGTTTTCTGAAGATTAGTGAATAGTTCACACTTCACAGTTCACACTATTATTTTGTCTACACTCCCATAAATTCTGTATGGTTTCAACTGATTTGGAACATGCAAATGTTATTACATCAACTAATCTCACTATTATTTTCTCGGGTTTTTTTTGTATTACTTTGGTAATCTTCAATTTAGAACACACTGAACAATTTCATAGCTTCAAGTAATTACTAGTATTTTTTTATTAAATAAAAGTTAAGATTGATTTGACATCGTTCAACTCATCTACGAAAGAGCATATAATTAGATTGCTCGGTTGAAAAAAAATAATCATAATTAA
>NC_029791.2:5736166-5737472 GCF_000816755.2 Arachis ipaensis | reverse complement strand
TTCATGTATGAAAAATAAATTGTTATCAATGTTTAACGGTTTATAAACAATTGGTCTACGATAACTTTTTTTCTTTTTTTTCAATTTCACATGATATCTCAAACTAAACTATCTTTATTTTGATAGGATTAAGTCTTATTAATTTGCATTTATTATTCACTCAAGTTCGATCTGAAAAATTTGGTTTACACCTGAAATATTATTTATCTGACAACATAATAATCAGTACATCTGAATGACTGAATATATATTATAGTAAAGCTCAACCGGTGCATCGAGATGTACGAAAAGCATTACAATCTTATTGAGTGTTTGATTATATTACGTGTCCACTAATAATTAGTTACGAAATTAATATAAATTAAAATATAAAAAAATTAATATATAATAAATAATTTATTAGTTAATTTTTTATGTATAAATAAATTTTTTATTGCTGCATTTTGGTGTACACATTTCTAATATGAGATCCTCGAATTCTTTTCCATTTTCCATTTCAAGTATGTTTCCACAATGTCAAGTCCAATGAGTTCTTTAACCACAGGCATGGTTGCAGGAACCTTCAATTCAAATCTTGAATCCGTTCCATCTTTGTTGCTCCATGAAAGAACCTGTTTCCTTGCTTCTTTAACCGCTGCTCTTGTGGCACAGTGAACTGAAGCTGCTAGAAGTAATGGTGGCTCACCAGAGGCTGCATCAACAAATTTCGAAGCTTTCTCAATCTAATTAACAGTCTGGTATAATTATTATCCATTTCTGTTATTCAAAATTTTGTTGATTGCTGAATTTTACTTCATCAATTTAGGAATAATCATCTATTTGGATAAATTAATGTGCATTGATGAATCTTTGATCTTATTACCCTTTGAAGAGAGCACGCGTCGCTTGTGGTGGCCCGTGTTAAGGATTTGAACATTGAATTGTTTAGGTATGGTGTCTATTGTAGGGATTTTGTAGTTCCATGTGCCATCTGCTAATACCATACCATCAACATTTGTTTCATATTCCTCAAGCATGAAGAACCCTAAACCTTGAACAAAAGCTCCTTCAATCTACAACATGGATCAACAAAATGATTAAGAAAATACTAATGTTTCACCTTTAGAATATGGAGTATGAATAGAGAAAGTTGAATGCTAATGTGATTCTGAGAAAGTAAGGAGTGTAGCACTCCTAAAAATTATATTGTTATAAAAGTAAAAGAAAGAAAGAGAAACAAAATATAAAACACCCTAAACACTGAATACTAAATCCTAAATCCTAAATCTGAATCACAAATATAAAAATATAAAATATATTAAATAGA
>NC_029791.2:5722364-5736027 GCF_000816755.2 Arachis ipaensis | reverse complement strand
TAGAGAAATTAGATTTATTTAATTAACAAAGAGTGCACTACTTCTGACTTAATAAGGAGTATTTAAGAATGAGTCCTAGCATTTTATACTCTTTTCTAAGTGGAAACTTTTTGTAAAAAGACAAAATCTCCAAATTAAATAGCATACCTGTCCTAAATCCACAGCAGGGTTGAGACTCTGTCCACAATCATAGATAATATCTGTTTGCAAAAATCTAGTTTCTCCAGTCAGAAGATCTATTTCCACCTGAGAAATAGTTTCCATTATTTAGGGAAGCATTACTATCATTATAAGATATCTTGGTTCAGTAACATGGATTTTATGACAGGATCACATAGGTGCTTAACTTTCAAGGGAAGTGGACTCTTAATGAACATGATACAACGCCATTTTTATTTGAGACATGCATCATTGAAAACACAATCACATACCTCACTCACTGCAGCACCATAATTTAGGTAATTCTTGGAATAAGTTGTTGGTACAAAAAATGAAGATGCTGATAAGTTCACAGATTGAATGTATGCTTGATGAAGAAGTGTCTCCCACTTGATTGATCCCATTTCCTTCTGCAACTTTTCCTTTAGAGGCTTTAACCTCTCAACCAAGATATTGCAGCTAAGTCTAACTGCTTCGCAGCTTGATTCCGATGTAGTGCTACCAGCAGTCAGCCCCCCTTGAATCAAGCTCACAGTATCTGATTGTACCACTCGAATCTTGTCCAATAGGCCTTCGGTTCCTTCACATTGAATCTCACCAAGTCCAAATGCAGCCATCTGTTTCACCTTTGTCCAAAGACCTTGACCCAATTCAATTCCTCCTACTTCAACAACAACCGATCCATCCGAGAAAATACTTACTTTTCCAGGAGTTGGTCTTAGGCCCATTTCAAACACAACCGGTAGACGAGATATTCCCCTCTTCTTCCAAGTGTTGACTCTGTTGAACTCTTTTACCATCTCGACTCGCTGGTCATAGTTTACAGAAACAGATAACTTGTTCCATAAGGAAGGCAATGTATACTCGTAAGGTTCTCCGAAAGACTCTAGATAGAATAACTCGAGACTCGTGTGTGTGTGAAGATTTATGCTTCTCACAGAATCTACATCAATTGAAAGTGTAGCTGCAACATTTTCTAATATAGCTTCTGCAATGAATGATCCCTGCAACTCCCCAGGGGCTCTCATTGCACATCTATTAGGATGATTTGTTCTGCATAACTTTATATCGAAAGATAGAGCACCCCAATCATACTTTTTAAGCCCAGAAACGAGTCTGGCCGGCATTATTGCACTTACATCCAAGTACAACCCTGCGTTCATCAAAACCTCAATATCTAATGCTGTAATCTTCCCATTATTCTTAAACCCAACACTGTAAGTAATCTTCATGGGATGCCTGCCACCTGCCATGATCATATCTGTCTTACGATTTAGATAGATCCTGACGGGGCGACGCAATTTGTGTGCTGCAAGTGCACATGAAGTAGCAGCCTGCAAGATGTGAATGTAACAATTTGAACTATGTTTATATCGTTTTATATTATTCAATTCATATCTTAATATATTTAAACACTTAACACAGAAAACACATGACTTATATTGGAATCAAAGCAAAAGCAGTGACTTCTTCAATTTGTAGTTGTTGCATTAGTAACTCTTCAAACCACAGAAAATTAGATAATAATATTAAAACATGATGTAGAATTATAACAATTAAGCATTGTGTAAAAGAACAGTGCACAGACAAATACTTACACAAATGGATTTCATGGACTTCCCACCAAAACCTCCCCCAACCCTTCTAGTAATAACACGAACATTATTCTCAGGAACACCCAAGCATGCGGCTATGGTAGCATGTGCATACTGAGGGCACTGAATTGAACTGTAAACTGCAATGCAGTTGTCTTCATCTGGTATAGCAAGTGCAGTATGTGTCTCCATATAGAAATAGTATTGAGATGGAAGATTCATCTGTATTTTGACATTAATTTTTCAAAAGAAAACTTAAACATCACTCTTCAGAAACCAAGGTGGATAACCAAATAACAAAGGTAAAGATTAAAACACGTTACATATACCTTGGCAGAAAGAATCTTGTGATCTGCTTCAGCCATTCCTTTTGATATGTCTCCAACATGTTTTGGGCGGAGAAATGGAGGAACTTCATGAAGGCTAGATCTTTTAACAGCATCTTCCACAGTTAATATCGGTGGCTCAAGATTATCAACATCATAATCAACAATAGCAGAGTTTGCAGCCGTATCAGCGAGTTTCTGAGTATCTGCAACCTAAAAAGGAAGCTATAGTTGGTGAGTAAAGGGCAAGTACTTACAAACCATCAATAAAGGGTATATGAACTCACCACAAAGGCAAGACGATCGCCAATATATCTAGCTATCTCTTCTGCAAATAAAGGTTCAGAAGAAAATAAGGATCTTGCTCCAAGGTTTTGACCACCATCCGGGATGTCTTTACTTGAAATGATGTCCACCACTTCCTTATGTCTCTGTAATTCAGGTCTGAGTTCTATACTTGTTATCCGTGCTAAAGGCTTTGTGCTATAGATATATGCTCCATGAAGGCAATTTGGTGGTGATGGTATGTCATCTACAAAGACAGCCTCACCTACGTATGATTTATATGTTAATGTTCACTTGTTACTAAGCATGTATTAAATTATATGAAAAGTCATTATTGATAGGCATCAAACAAACCTGAAGCTTGTATTGCGGCTCCAGATTTCGTGATCGGCTCTCCAACTGGATGATACTTATTGCTGTCTTCAATTACTTGTTTTCCAGATGAAAGTAACATTGGAGTTTTATCATATTGAGCCTGGTTTTGATTCCCATTTAATTGGATTGATCCATTGACAGGCAAACTAGTACAGCCATTTATCAATTTGGAAGGACCATCTATCAAGAAGTTGAAGAACTTTAAAAGAAAACCAGCTGCCAAACTTGAACGATAAGCTGCATCTAAGGTACCACCTTCAGGTACAATAATGGATGCCAGCAAGTTGACAGCTTCATGTAGAATATGAACACTTAGCACTTTTCCTACTAAAAAGTCCTCAACTTTTTTTGCTCTGATTGCATGCTTAGTCCCATAAGCACCAAAAGATAGCCTGCAAGCATCAATTGTTGTTTTGCCAGTGTCTTTAGACATGGACACCTTAGCCAGGAATGCAGCATTTAAGTATGGAAGGGCATTTCCGAGGGGTCGAGGCGAAGCTCGGTAAGTTTCAAAGAGGAATTTACTTCCTTGATTATCAGATTTAACTTTAGTAAGTTCAAAACTTGGAATTTTGATGCTTAAAAGTACACTCTCCAAACTTAGTGATGGTCTTTCAAAAAACTCCTCCAATGCAAGCCACTCAAATTTTGCACCAGTCATTATTTGAACCATTGAATCCACAGCAAGAAGAATTGTGGCTATGTCTGAAGGAAAATTATTCTTTTGAGCCATCACTAAATTGCCTCCTACACTGGCTGTGTTCCGAATAAATCTGGAGGCGACTTTACTCATATGGTCAGCAAGCTTTCCAAGAATCATTGCAGAATCCTCTGTAAGAAAATCGCTTCTGCTCTCTTCTTTTAGCACTTCAATAGCTTTAGATATTGGCACCGCTGCTCCAATTTCAATTCCAGTTTGATCCTTTCCTATCTTTGAGAGCTCAGAGATGCCTCTTAGATCAATATACTTGTCATAGCCATCACTTTCCTTGTAGTATCCCATACCGGTATTGCTAACAACAAGCTTGATCCGAGTGCCGTTGGCTCGGTTTAATTTCAACAAGCTCTGAAGCTCCTTCAGACTAGTAGGACTGTGCCAGCAGCTACCTTCATCTGAAGACAAGATCACATCATTCTTGATTTCCTTCAAAAACAGAGGAAATCTAACATTGTTATGGTTCTTGCCATATTGAGGTAAACTACTAAGCATTAAGTCCTTGTTCTCTCCTTTTCTCCAGAAAGAGTTGAAGCCTAAATCTTCTATATCAACATTGGCTGCAAAGCTTTTGCAGGCATCTGCAATTGGCCGGTAACCGGTACAGCGGCAGAGGTTACCTGCAATAGCCTCTTCTGCCTCTGCTGCTGTCAGTTTGGAGAATCCGGAAGGCGGATCCGGACGATTGGTCTTTTCAGCATTGACAAGAGTTCCAAAGAGTGAAACGCACATTCCCGGAGTACAAAAGCCGCATTGTGTGGCATGAAATCCTGCAATTCTTTCCTGAATTGGGTGGAATCCATTTTTGCTATTTCCAATGCCTTCACTTGTTGTAATTGAACATCCATGAATGCTGCAAAGTAGTGTGAGACATGAACTTGCTGTAAAATCCTCAACTCTGTCAAGAACAGGATCATATTTGGATATTAGAACCACACAAGCTCCACAACCACCTGGAAACCAACCATATCCATGTATGTAAGTAACAAGTTGAAAAGAAGCCTTTTGTGGATTACTAATAATGAAAATGTTAGAAATAAAAGGTAAGCCTGGTGCACAAATATTCTGCGTTAAAGCAGGATCAGAATCAGGGAAGGATAGCACTTAAAGGGCCTACTATAGACAGTTTAAGCTAATAATTGCATTACCACGAGTTGAATAAGTGACCTTAAGGGGGTGATTCAAGTATTACTTGTTACTCATATTTCATTCCATGAGAATTAAATATACTCAAAGAAAAGGTGAGAATTGAAATGATGGTTTGGAATCAAACTTGTTTGAGAATACCTTTTCAAACTTTGAACCAAATATGGAAATATGATATTTTCATCTTAAAATTCTTAAGAATTATTTATAATTCTCCCAACTACACACAGTGACGGATCCAGAAATCTTATAAAGAGGGGTCGAAATAAAAAATTTAGTTTTAAGTTTTGAAAATTTAGGGGCATGGCCATGCGCCTAAATCCGCCTCTGACCACACACACCCTAACATCACACGGAGACTAATGCTCCAGGTCCAGGCTCCCCTTTGTTAAAAATATAAAGGCAAATAAGATTTTTCTTTTTCTTAAATCTAAATCATAGTTACATGAAATCAACGACTAGGTGATATACCGTGTACCAATTCATAATTTATCTGCTTATGAAAAGCCATAAATATACTTTCTACGTAAAATAATTTACATGTAGTGTACTGGATACCCGTTCCAGTAACATATTGCATCTAGATATAAACTACCTTCTTTTTCATATGAACCAGAAAATTACACAAATATACAATTGAGGAATAACTGGAATCAGTACATACAGACTCCAGATTTATCCCAAATTCAAGACACTCAGAAATCCCAACTACAACAAGCCCATTAAGACCTCGCAAAAAAGAAGTCAAAATCCAAGTAGAGGAAGAAGATTATCCAAACTATGAACTTAAACTGAAGAGAATTTTGAAGTTGCAACACTGAGAACTAAACATTTCAAAAGTCAGATTATCAAACAGCTACTAGCTAGGCTATGAAAATTCTGAAATGCTTTTATCACTTTACAAACACAAAAAAATGATCATCACCTTCACCACAACTGAGCTTGACACTCTTGAAGGTTGTCTGGGAACGCAAGAACTCCAGCAAAGTGGTAGATGGATCAACTTTGGAGAGCTCAAACCTCTCGCCATTAACAGCAAAAACCAAACTTTTTGTTGATATCTCAGTCTCATAGTTCACTTCCATAATTTCCCAAAGTTCCTCAACTCTTTTGTTTTTTTGTTTCTCCACTCTTAAAAGTTCAAACAAGATAAAAAGAAAACGTGCATGTTATCTCCACACGCCACATTATATATAACTTTGTCAACTGTTTGTGACGTGTTATTTATATGTTAGGTTCTTCTGCTCCTACTTGCTCTCAATTCTTTAAAGAACAATATCTTCACCTAACTTTTGATTCAAGGATAGAAAATAAGTGGCAGTGTAGTGTTGTACTAAGAGACCCCACAAGTTTAAAATCCAAGAAAAATAAGATCAGAATGAATGCATAGCGGTGGAAGGTTTTGCAATCACTTACACATGGCCATAGTCTTCAAATATTACTTTTGAGATAAGTGTTAAGGGAATATTTTTACTCTTAATTTGATAATATTAATTCTTTTATAAATTTATGCAATACAAAAAAATCATATGTATAATGATATTATAAAAAAATTAGAGTGAAATTATCATTTCGCAAGTGTTAATTTCATGTTCATATATATGATATTTTAAGTTTTAAACATAATTAATTTGATATTGGTATCGAGTAATAATGACGATAATAATGAGCACTTGACTTTATGAATAGAAGTTAGAAAGGATATTTATTATATTTTTTTTAATAAAACTCTACATCTAAATAAAATATTTAATTAAGTTCAACCAAGTTGTTATAACTGTCTTTTTAAATTACGGGTCTTTTCTTTCTTCGTTTCCTTCTCCTCCACTTATTCTTTCTTTTCTTCTTTTTACTAATATTTTAGTTGTTATTTTTTTCCTTCTTTTTTTCCTTTTTTTTTAGTTATCTCATCACCACTATGATCACTACCTTCTCCTCCTCCTCTTTTCTTCTCTTTTTTATTTGATTTCTTTTTTTCATTTTGTTCTCCTCCTCCTTCGCTATCATCATCATCATCGTTATTATCATTATATCGTCATTGTCATATTTTTTATCGTTATCGTCGTTATTATTATCGTTATCTTTGAATTTTTGTAATATTAATGATGTTATTTGATCTAAAATTAATTTGATTGTGTTTTTTGTTGATGATTTAGTCTTGTTTGTGTGCTTGTTTTCGAACTAAGTTTGCGTGTCGCAATCATTAAGTAATTTCAGTATAAAAACTAAGAAATTTATATGCATTTTTATTATGATAAAGTTTTGCATAATTCAAAACTCAGCACAACAATGAGGAGTCCAACATTTTCTTCTTCAAGGTGAAGGAGAATATTATCTTCAACCCGACTAAAAAGCACACAATGTATCCGATTATTCTTGTACATTAATTTGCGGGCAAATGACCAAAATAAATCAATTGGGAATCAAATTTACCGGATTACAACTTTTCGAGATTGCATACGCAAATGCATTTTTTACATAACTGTAGAAATTGCGACAGGGGTCCCACGGATTCCAAATGCACGTAAACTGTTACACCCCTCTAGCAGTTTACGTTGAGATTCGTTATTATGGCCAGAAACTGTGACAGGAGTCCAGCGATTTCTTCAATGCTGGGCAAATGTGTATAAACCGTGATAGGGGTGTAGCAGTTTATGCATGCACAAAAAAGGCCTATAAATATCAACCAGGAGGAAGTGGTGTGATGGTAGAGGATCATTTTCACAAATTCACAAATGGATTGTGAGGAGAGTTTTATGGTTCTAGTACATTGTTCTGGAAAAATTAAAAAAAGTAATAGGTACGGTGTTAAGTTCACTGATAAAAAACCGGTGAGTATTTTTATCCGGTCAACAAATAATTTATCAAAGTTAAAGACGAGTATATTACGAAAGGCAGGGTCGTGTGGGGCCAAGTGGGTGAAGTAGGTGTTCTACAAGATTCCGATTGCGGTTGTGTCAACTGGTGTGCAGTATAAAATATTTATGATAGGGTCGAACGAAGACATACATGTTTTGTTTCATTGTCGGCGCAGTTTTCTGGAAGTGAGAATACACGAGTTGTATGCTAAGTTGGAAGATGGTATCGACAGTTCCGGGGCATCAGCGCCGAATCCTCAGTCGACAACGGTGGGGGCTGCTTCTACCTTGATGCCTGTCGTTGCACCTGGTTGTCTGTTAGCTAAATCTCCATCTGTTCTAGCTAGGATAGCTAGGTCATCCGGTTTGATTCCCGGTCTTTTAGGTGACGGTGAACCAAATCTGGTTGAAAATGCAATGCGAGATGATGATTCGGATGATGAGCCAGCTCACATCTTGGGAGACAGTGACGAGGATACTCCAATGAACCCACCAACACATCAGGGGTCATCCAGTTTTGGGTCACAACAATACCCTCTACATTTCTCAACGCTGAACTTGGAAGCTGTTGGCCAGCAACCGGACATAGATCCCACCTTCGGAAGTCAAGGATTACACGAGAAAAATCCTTCTGGGGAACCACCGTATATGAACCCCATTTTCACTCTTGTCATCAAATAATTGAGTGAATAGCAGCATCATAATGTACGCACGTTCATATATGCGTACGGTATCCTCAGTCGCATCGGCCGGCAACACACCAAATCTCTCATGGAACCAAGTGAAGTAGACTGTAAACTGCTTTACCTTATTCGGTGACGGAAGCTCGCCAAATAATTCATAAAACCACTCCCAAGCGGATCTGCCATCATCCATCAGCTTCTCAAAATCTGTAAGGCACCAGCAGATACAGCTTTACCATCCACAGGCAACCCTAACTGGTATTCAACATCGTGTAGCGTAATAGTGCACTCCTCGAATGGCATATAAAAGGTGTGCGTCTCAGGATGCCACCTCTCAATGAATGCGCTGACTAGGGGCTCATCCAACCAGAACCACCTCGTGTTGAGCCTGGCCAGGTGGTACAAACCAACCCTCTCCAAATAGAGTATGATCCTGTCATGCAAAGGCATGTTCTGTTGTCTCCGGACACTATAAATACACCTACTTGGCTGTAACATGTGAGAAAAATAACCAAACCAAATAAAATTCCATCCCTAACAAGTTTAAACCATAAATTATAAATAGAAACAAATATTACAAATGTCCTATCTATCCGATCTTAACTAAAATTTCAGATATAGTTCAGTTACCATTATTTTTCAAATCTTAAATTTAAATAATAATAAAATTTAAATTTAAATATTTAAAAGCTAAAATTTTAAATCTTAGTTTTCAAATACGATACTTAAACAATAACCCTACAAACCTTACAATTTGAACCTTATATCTCAAATACAAGAGGAACTATTCTACTTAAACATTTGATCCTACCTTTAAATTTTATGTCTTAACTTCTAACTACTGCACCCGAATACTACATTTTATGCTATATGAAATTCAATAACTAAAAAAAAAACAAATTTACCTCTTCGTTGATACTGCCAGCAACGTGTGCAACGCCGTTGAATCAGTAAAGGCTGTATTCGTTCGCCATGGTCCACACCCAACTAAATCCAAATTCCCAAATCCTTTAAACCTTAAGAACTTTGTCTTTCTCACCAAAATTTTCTCTCTCCCTCTCTCTAAAACGTTACTTTCTCTCTCTCTCAAAATTTTAAAATAGTGCAAAGTGAATAATCCGCGACTCCCTCTAACGTATTTATACTAAAGCATAAACCGCTACACCTCTATCGCGGTTTATGCACATTTGCCCAGCATTGAAGAAACTGCTAGACTCCTGTCGTGATTTCTGACCAATACGAATCTCAACGTAAACCGCTAGAGGGGTGTAGCGGTTTACGTTCATTTAGAATCCGTGGGACCCCTGTCGCAGTTTCTATAGTTATGTAAAAAATGCATTTGTGTATGTAATCTCGAAAAATTGTAATCCGGTTTTGATTCCTAATCTCGAAAATGCATTTATGTAATCTTGCAACTGTTTCTTCTTCTTCTTTATCATCATTATCTTTTTTTTTCTTATTTATTTTTTCCTTTTTATTTTACATTCTTAAGTTTTTTTTCTTGTGTTTCTCTCTTTACAAGAATAAAAACAATGAACCTACATTCATTTAACTAAAAGAAAGAAATAAAAAAAAAAAGAAAAAAATTAAACATTAAAAAAGACATTTTTGTGCTTTTGTAGCAACATTTCAGTATAAAATACTAAGAAATTTATATGTATTTGTTAAGAAATTTCGGTGTATTTTTATTCAAATAAGTTCTACATAATTCAAAACTCTTTTTCTTCTTCTTCTTTTACCTTCTTCTCTAATATACAGTATTAAAAAAGATATTTTTGTGCTTCTGTAACAAAGTTTCGGCGTAAAAACTATGAAATTTATGTGTATTTGTTAATAAATTTCGATGTATTGTTATTCTAATAAATTTTGCATAATTCAAAACTCTTCCTCATCTTCTACTACTTCTTCTTTTTTTTTTCATCATCATCTTCTTTTTTTTCTTATTCTTTTCTTTTTTATTTTCCTTCTCAAATTTTTTTTTATTATACTCTCTTAACAAGAATAAAAATAAAAAAATCAAACAAAAAAAAAAGCATAGTACTGCAAAATTACTAGAAAGAGAATGAACCTACATTCATTCAACTAAAAGAAAAAAAAGAAATAAAGGAAAAAAAAATAAAAATACAGCATTAAAGAAGATATTTTTGTACTTTTATAGGAAAGTTTCGGTATAAAAACTAAGAAATTGATGTGTATTTGTTAAGAAATTTTGGTGTATTTTTATTCTGATAAATTTTGCATAATTTAAAACTCTTCCTCTTCCTCCTCCTCATATTTTGCTGCTTCTTTTTCATCTTTTTTATTATTTTATTTTTTTCATAATTCTTTTTGTTTCACTCTCTTAAGAGAAATAAAATAAAATAAAATTAATGCTGCAAAATTACTAAGAAAAAAAAGGAAAAAAACGCAATAATAACAGCAGCAATAAAAAAACAACAATTAAAAAAAATTAAACACGCAAAGAAGATGGAAGGCGATGAAAAAGGAGGAATGCGAAGAAGAAGAAGGAAGAACGCAAAAAAAAAAGAAGGAAAGCGAAAATGAAAAAAGATATGTTTGTGTTAGTAAAGCGCGTATATATACAGATGAAAGTGATTTTTATTGGATTTAGGCCAACTTAATTAAATTTTGTTGTCAACTTAAATGTTTAACAAGATTGCATTTTTTTTAATGACGTATATGTAAGCGGGTAACTATTAATATAAAGAATACTATATATTTAAATCTTTTTGTTAACTAAGTCATAACAATCAAATTAGTATAACATAATAAAAATTAATTATGACTAATATTATTAATCCAAATCTTATTATGTAACTTGATTAAATTTAATTTATAAAAAAAAATTGGACATATAACGTTACTCTAATATAAATATCTATTTTTAATGAATTAATGCAAATATTATCACACATTCTCGTTATATTTTTCATTTCTTAAATATATAAGTCATTATTATTATTACCCTGTCATTTTTCAAGCAATGTGTCCTTATCATCGGATCTTATGTATCTTTCCCTTCTTCATATTTTATTAATAAAATGTAAAATAGTCAAAAGAAAATTATCCGGTGTATTACCAAACACATTTTTAATTATGGAATTATTTTTAATTATATAATTTAACTTACTAATTTATATCAAACTTAAGAATTCAACTGATGATAACATAATTAAATTCAATTTAGTTCCTATAATTGAAATTCAATTCAATTCTCATACATCATCATAATATTATTTTTTTAATTAAAAAATATATTCCAACACCCTGATGAAGTAGTGGAATATTGCTTTAAAACTCATCTCATACATTCATGAGTTATAATAAGACCTAAAAATGATGCCCACATACATTATGAAAGAATATCTTAGTGTTTGGAGAAGAATAACAACAAAACCTTCACAAATAAATTAAAGAACCTTTATCATCAATATCTTTGCCCAAATAATTATAAATCTTTATACTATTACACACGTTTTCTGCAAGTGCATCATAAAGAACGAACCAAATATATATTGCCTACCCTAGCATTCAAGTAAAGTATACTTTTAACAAGTCCAAAATAAATAAATAAATAAATAAAAGCAAAGTATAATTTAGAACAAGCTAAGAAAATGTTATTTAATTATCTTTTTTCTTAGTTTTGCATAGAAGAAAACCTCCTGAAGACTTGAACTAAATCAAACTTTGCAAGAAAAGGAAGAACTGAAACCGAAGAAAACAAAGCCACCAGTGTGTATAAAAGTACGTAACAGAACCACAGATAATTTCATTCACAAATTAAAGTTCCTAGTCCTATAAAGAATAAATAGAGAGAAGAAACCAAATTACTAATTAGGGCGAAAATAATATAATGGCTATGAATCAAGGAAATGCACAGCTAGAATACCAAGATATTGAACCACCCTATGATTGGGATCATAAAAAAGAAAGTGACACGCTCATTGTTTCTCTTCCAGGTTCAACTTCTTTTAATTTCTTTTACATTATTAATTATGCCATTAATTATTCTTATTATCATAATAATATTAAAATTTTAATTTTGATACACAAAACAAATGTTATGAAATCTAATTTGGTTTTATACATATACAGGATTCAAGAGGGAGCAATTGAGGGTGCAAGTAACCTCAACTCGTTTAATAAGGTTGAGTGGTGAAAGAAGGATTGGTGATAGCAACAAAATCCGCAAGTTTTACAAAGAGATACCAATTCCTTCAGATACCGACACAAGTTCCATCTCTGCCAAATTTGAAAATGGAATCCTTTATGTTAAGCTTCCCAAACGCATCACTTCCATTGATGAACCACCAACACCAACACCAACACCAGTACCAGCACCAGCACTAGCACCGACGACACCTCCTGCAGTGAGGCCTCAACAACAACCACAACCACAATCAAAACCCGAGCCACCAATTTCTCATTATGAAGATCAACAAAAACAGAGAGTAGTAGACAAAGCATCTGCATCTGCATCAGCATCTGCACCTGCACCAGTTCCAGCACCAACACTAGCACCGGCACCAATACCACAATTGGAAGAGAATAAGAATAATGATGATAATATTGCAAGAAAAGGTGGTAAGGATGACAAGAGAGGTGTTATTGATGAAGGTACAAGTTCTAGTGTTAAGGAAATGCATGGAAGAATGGAAAAGAGTGAAGATGAAGGCGAAAGAAGCAAATTAGGGTTAGGGTTAGAGAAAAGGTTAAGTACGGTTTCAAGGCAAGGAGAGGAGTATAGGAATGCTGTTTATGGATTGGTTGAAGAATTGAAGAAGCAAAAGAAAATAGCAAATTTGGTTGTGGTGATGTTTTTGGTGGTGTTGCTTGTGCTCTACGTTAACAATGCTATCAAGTCATCTTTTGGTGGAGCAGGACCAAAAATCCAAGAGTTATAATAAGTTATTTTATTTCATTGTATATGTTTATAGTGTGTTCATATATATTCTATATATGGCTTAAGATTTGTATGTTTGTGTGTGCAAATGCATGTATTATGCCGCTTATATGTATAAGAGAATAAAAGGGATTTATGTTAGTAATTAATAATTGTTGTTGATACTAAATTATAGTTAGATTTAATTTGGTAAATTTTAGCTTTTTTTTTTAAAAATAATTTAATAAATTTGTCTTTTAAAAAAAATTAAAAATACACGATTTTTTTATTTATCAAATATAAAATAAAATAATTTATTTTTTAAAATTACAAGCACCATTCTAAAATATTTTACCAAACCAGGCCCTATACATCTTTTTTTTTTCTAAAGTCTTCCTAAATTCACCAGATTGAAAATTAATCTGTTGTGATCTAAGTTCTATTTAAAATGTTTTGAAATTTTTTTAAGATATAGTGGTGATAAAAAATAGGTCTATAAAAAAAAGGAAAGAAAATGCAGTATTATAACACTTACCTTGGATGTGTATCTTTAATATATACTTGTAAGTATTATTCTTTTATTTGTTTTATTTTTAATTATTTTTAAATTTATTAATAATTAACTTTTTCTAGTTAATG
>NC_029791.2:5721626-5721927 GCF_000816755.2 Arachis ipaensis | reverse complement strand
TCACATCTTCACTAATTAAAAAAAATATTATGAAAAGTTTAAAAACAATTACAAAATAATAAAAAAAAATAACACGTACAAATACTAAATAAAGGCAACACTACTCGAGATGAGTGTCAGAGTACTTTACTTTCATATTTTTTTTTCTTTTTGTAAAACCATTTTTTTATAATTATTGACCCATTATTATATCTATTAATTAAATAAGAAATTAAATTTCAAAAGACACTTATCACTGATCTTTAGAATAGTTTTAAAAAATTTGTACCATCTATATAATAAAAATCCTGTACAAAACCAA
>NC_029791.2:5713232-5721508 GCF_000816755.2 Arachis ipaensis | reverse complement strand
TCATAGCATTGCTCCTAACATATTGTTCATAAAGAAAAGAATAAAATATAGCTTAATATTAAAGTATACTTTAGAACCTTTTCTTTTTCCTCTTGCACAGAAGAAAACCCCTTAAACTAAAACAATCTTGCAAGAAAAAGAAGAACTGAATTCGAAGAAAACATATTTTCACCGGTGTCTACAAAAGTGACATAACCACATATTTATTTTCATTCTCAAACTAAAATTCCTAATCTTAGAACAAAAGCAGAAAGAAAAAATAATAAAAAAGAAGAGAGAAACCAAATCAAGGGCGAAAATGTCTATGAATTCATCAATTGATTGGAATTGGGATGGAAAAAACTTGAAACAAGGAAATGCACGGCTAGAATACCAAGAATTTGAACCATCCTTTGATTGGATTTGGGATGATGAAAAAGGAATAAGTGACACACTTGCTGTTTTTCTTCCAGGTTCAAATTCTTTTGTTTTATATTATTATATATATATGCCCTTAATTTCTTGTTATTAATTTCATATTATATACAACACAATGTTTTAGATTTCTTCCTTGATTGGATTGCAATGGGAAAAAAAACATTGTAAAATATTAGCCTCTCAATATACTTAAGCACTTAAATATAATTATAAATTAGTTAAGTTATTTACTTTTTGGCTGACCACCTCTTAGTTCCATATACTTTTCCATACTCAATTATGCAGTTGATTGTTCATGTTTTTAACCAATTAAATGTTCCCTAGTGTTGATTGCATATATATATTGCCAAAAAAAAAAAACTGCTTCCGTCTTTATTTACTTATTGGTTTGCATTGTTGATATTGAAGGATTCAAAAAGGAGCAATCGAGGGTGGAAATAACCTCAAATGGTCTGCTAAGATTGAGTGGTGAAAGAAAGATCGGTGAAGTCATTAAAATTCGTAGGTTTGAGAAAGAGCTTGCAATTCCTTCAGATACTGACACTAAATCCATCAACACCAAGTTTTTAAATGACATCCTTTATGTCAAGCTTCCCAGAGTTATCACTACTTCCGTCAAACCATCACAACAACCGCCGCCAACACCGAACCCTCAGCAACAAATAATACACTTTGAATATAAAGTTCCTGATTATGAGTATGTGATGAAGGAAAGAGTAATGGACAAGGAACCACTACAAATTAAGCCAATAATCTTGCGTGTAAAACCTGCACCTACAACAGAAACAGGGCCTCAGCAACAACCACAGTCGAAGCCTGAGGCGCCGGCGACTGCGCCAAACCCTACACCTGCACCTCCAGCAGTAGCAGGGCCTCAGCAACAACCACAACCACAGTTACAATCGAAGCCTGAGGCACCAATTGCTCCTTATCAAGATCAAGAAAAACAAAGAGTAATGGATGAGGAGGCGCCTGCACCTGCGTCTGCATCGGCACCAATACAGGCACAAGCGCCCCCTCTACCATCATTGAAGAAGGAGAAGGAGAAGGAGAAGGGACAAAAAGAAGAAGAAAAAACTAATAATAATAATAATGCAAGAAAAGTTGGCAACAATGAGAGAAGGCAAGAAGCAACAATGCCGTCTAGGGTTATGGAAATGAAGGGAGTAACTGGAGAAGTTATTGGTGAAAGGCTAAGTACGGTTTCAGAGAAATCACAGGAGCATGGAAATGGTGTTTATCGTTCGGTTGAAGATTTGAAGAAGCATAAGACAAGGACGAATTTGGGTGTAATCTTTCTAGTGATGTTACTTGTGCTCTACGTTAACAATGTTATCAACTCATATTTTGGTGGAGAAAGGCCATAAATAAACCAAGAGTTATTAGTTATTATTAAGGTGGAAACTCAGGTACAGTCGACTTCACATGAAGTTGATACTGAGAGCTGTTAGATGATTTGACTGATTTGACTAAATTTTTATCTAACGGCTCTCAGGTATCAACTTCATGTGAAGTCGACTTCACCTGAGTTTTCACCTATTATTATTAATTTTGATGGGCTGATAAAATAGTTTTACATGTGTATAACGTCATATTAATAAAAATAACTATTTTTTATATTAACTGTGTGAATAATCATTCAAAAAAATAAATGTAATTATACGACTATATAAAATATTTTATAGAATTAGTATATCAAAATTAAACTCAAAATTTGTGTCAATAGGTATGCCTACGTAAATTAGATGCATGTCTTATGTAATATAAAGGAGTAAAAGGGGTTGGAATAAATCAGATAAGTTGTTAAATATTGATTCGGGCGAAAATTTCTATCATTTCTTTTTTAGTACATACATACAATATATGGTTTGATTTATATGTTTGTCTTTTTTATTTCTTTATTTAATTTCTGTGCTCTCTCTAGGTTAAATATTTTTGTAATCCTTTTCAACCATTATATATATATGGACATATTTATTTTGAGTTTAAATATTGCATTTTTTATTTTTTTTAGAGGATATTTTTAGGATACCACAATAAAATGTAAAAAATAATTATCTAATATAAAAAATCAGTCTCCAAATATTTAAAAAATGTATATTTTAGTTTCTAAAAAAATTAATATACAGATTAATTTTTAATATTTTTTCCGTCAAATATAACAGTTTTTCGTCTATTTTTTTACATGATTTGTTAACGAAAAATGCTGTGTTGAAAGGTAAACTCGCATATGTGGCAATTAAGTATTTTCACGTGTGCGAAAAAGAAAAAACAATCTCTGACCTGTAATCACAAAACGACATCATATGGTGTCTTCTCATATTGAAGGTCTTGTTCTTCATCATTAAGGGTTATGTTAAAATCCATGGGATATCGCCACCAACATCAACGGCAGCGTCACTGCCAAACTCACAATTGTCAGTGAAAAATCAAACAGTCACAGCGAAGAGGAGGATTGCTCCAATTTCAACAACGGCGTGGACGAACACACGGCGGAACAAGTGGATGAAGAATAGGAGGAAGAAGCAGAAGCAGAAGAAGACGATGACAATGGCAAAGACAATGAAGGGAAATAAATTGGATCTGCTTCTCGGCAACTTTCGAGAATCCCTTTCACCAATCTCAGCTAGGTCGATGCTGGCCTCACCCTTGCCCAAACCCTTCAGGAATAGGTTTTCCTCTTTCTCTTATTTTTAATTCGTTTTGTTTGATTCTCGCGACGAAGACGACGTTGATTTTGCTTTTAACGTGATGATTTTGCCTGTGACGATTCTCCTCAAGCGCGCGACGACAATGTTCACTTCGGGTTGGATCAGGCATTATTAATTCAATCAAAAAATGATGAAAAATGAATTGAAAGAGTGAAGGAGGAAGAGGGAAAGATTATTGAGAGAGGAAGGAGGAGAGAAAAGAAAAGGGTGGCAGTGACACGACTGGGGACGGAGGCGACAAAAGACAGAACATGAAATAGCAAATGAGTTGTTGTTGAGTGACAGAGGAGGGCAACAGAGGAGATGTTTCTTTTTTGTGCGATGAAAGAGTTGCAATGATAACGATGGCAGATATAAAATTTCACAATAGAAAGGGTGGATGGTGAGGGGGAGTGAGGCGATGGCGGTGATCGGGTCTAATTGTGGAAGAAAAATGAGAGGAAAGGAAGAAAAAGAGGGAAGAATAGAAAACGGAGGAAAGAATGTAGAAATAGTGGCGATAGTCTAGTGGCTAGTAAGTTATGCCAGGGACTGTTTTATATTTCTCTCACACACGAATATTTAAGTGTTATATGTGTAAGTTTATCTGTTAACTCAATATTTTTTGTTAGTGAGTTATGCTAAAAAATATACATAATACTATTATCTCTGCAAAAAAAAAAGTTAAAAATTGATTTATATATTAATTTATTTTAAAGACTATAATATTTGCTTTTAAAATCTTTTAGAACTAATTTGAATAATCACTCAAATGTAAAATAGCAAACTTAAACTAATAACATTATTGTATATAGCTCGTAGGTTAAACATAGATGTTAGGGTTAAATACGATTTTGATCTCTATAGTATAGGCAGAACACTTTTTTCGTCCTTAACCTTTTTTTTCATACAAAATCATTCCTAAAGTTCAACGTAATTTTAAAATCGTCTTTTGAACCAAAATACCCTTCTCTTCTTCATCGCATCATCTCTTTTTCTTCTTCATCAGAAGCAAAAACAGCACCCAGCCCTTTCCCTCCTACCTGGCTCTCCCTCCTCCCTCTCCTTCACCGTCGAAACCCTCTGCAAAGTAAAAAAATGCCCAGACTTCCCACAATTGAAGCACGTGCTCTTTCCACCGTTTCCACCAGCACCGAACCACCTTTTCTATTACAATCCCTGGCCAAGTGACCAACCTCACCACAGCTATAGCAATCACCGCTATTACCGCCACTTCCGCTGCAGTCCCTAGCCATGTGCCCAAACTCACTGCCACCGCCGCCACCGCCTCCACTGCAATCCCTCACCATGTGGCCGAACTCGCTGCACTTAAAGTAGCCCCAGCCGTTTGCTCCTCTTCCGCCGCAACTGTAGCATGTACCGCTGCCGCCACTACCGCCATTGCCAGCACAGCTGCAATCTCTAGCAAGATGACCGAAATCATCATCACACTGGTAACAGGCTCTTCTGCCTCCAACACCAGCACTAGTGCTGTATCTGTTATCGTTACGCACCTAGACTTTTCCCTCTCTTTTTTTTCTCTCTCTTTTTTGTTAATGTTTGTTTTGACGATGATGATGATTTTCTTGTTTCTTGTTAGCGATGATAATTTTAGTGATGAATTATTGTTTTGATTTTGATTTATTTGATGTTATTGTTGAAGGTTGTTTTTTGGTATAAATAGTGATGGAGTGATAGTTGGTAGATTTTTAAATTTATTTTTAATATATTTTATATTTTAATATATATTTTATATAAATATAGTAACTAATTTTTAGTGCATAGATAATACGATGAAATTCAAAGTAAAGAAAGTTGGGTTCTCTATCATGGAAGAGCCATTTAAAAATCAAGATGATGAGTTATAACTTCTAACTATTTCTTTCTGAAATGCAATTTATTTTAGGATTTTATTAGGTAAATAATAATTTTTGTGAATAATTAATTTTAAAATTAGTTCAATAAAATAAAAACAAATTACATTCTTAAATTATCTATCTAAATCTTAATATTAAGATAATTATCTGCACATCTAATAAATTAAATATCTAATATATTTATTATTCATGTTATTTAATATTTTTATTATGAGGAGTATTAGAGGACCAGCAACTTTTGGTATTTATAGTCATCAAATAGTTATTAATGATGATTTCAATAGTGTGAGATTAGTGTGAGATTTTATCCAATGACTCATTTTTCTTTATTGATTACATGCTGGCCAGAATTTGAAAAAGTTGCTGGCTCCCTATACTTTTCCTTTTTATTTTGTTTTATTCTTAGAGTTACTGTTAATTAATTCATCTCCACCGCCCAAAAGAGAAAAGAAACTATAAAAAGCCAAAATCCTTATCTTTGTCCCATAAAAGATTTGCATTGAGGAATAATAGAAAACAAAGCTAAGCAATTTTATTTCAGAGGTTTTAGCATCGCCAATACAAAAAGTCACGCAAGGATTGTACGAAAAGAAAGTAATAATAATTGGAAAAAAAAATGGATCAGAGGAATCTACATTATATCCATTTATTCATGGGTATATAAGCAACAATTCTTAGAGTTTTCATTTCATTCTCCAACATAAGAGATATTAATAACACAATTACATAACAATCTAATAGCAAAAATTATTATAAAAAAATAAAAGATGGCACAATCATCAGCAGCACCTAACCGTGTTTATCAAGATTTTGAACCATTTTATGAATGGAATGAAGATCAAGCAATTGCTACCCTCACTGTAATGCTGCCAGGTAATTAATAACTTTTCTTTTAATTTTGTCCCCAATCCATTATCAGTATTATTATATTTTTTAATTACAATTTTTTTTTTTACCCAATATTTGCATGCAACCTACCCATAAACTTTAACATCTCCATTTAATATCATGCAAGGGTCCATTGAACTTTATAAATATATTTCTTTAATTTGGGGATATATATATATATAATTAAGATCTTTCTCTATTATATACATATGTATGTTACATTTCTGCTTTTTCATTTATACTTTCAATATATATGTGTGTAGGATTTAGAAGAGAGCAATTGAAAGTTCAAGTGACTTCAAAGCCTGTCCTAAGGATTAATGGTGAAAGAGAAGTCACTCAGAATGTATGGCGACGTTTTGCAAAAGAATTCAACATCCCTTCATATTGTGACACCAATGAGGTCACTGCCAAGTTTGAGCGTGGCATGCTCAATGTCAAGTTTCCCAAGATTCAAGGTTCCCCTCCTAAGCCACAAGAACAAGCAAACGCAATTACAAGCGCTCCAGAAGAGTCTAGGGCAAAGCTTGAGCCGTCTCAGTCTCAGTCTCAGCCTCAGCCAACTCAGGAGGCTCGACTTGAGCCTCCTATGATAACAAAACAAGAAGATGATCAGCAAAAGTTATCAAAGAATGAGAATGAGTTTGAGACTAAACCTAAGTTCAGGTCTCAGAAGTCCGAGCCTGAACTTAGGGCATCAACTCGAGAGGCAGATCAACAAAATTTATCGAAAAGCGAAAAAGAGTCAATTATTAAAGAAGAGAAAGAGAAGAGCAAAAAATCAACACCATCTAATAATAACCAAGTGGTTGGTGATGATGATGGTGACAAGAAAGTGAAGTTTAAAGGCTTGTCAAACAAAGAAGAAAGTTCATTATTAGCACCAAGAGTAAATGAGAAAGAAGGTGCTAAGATGGTTCAAAGGTTGAAAACAAGGGTGTTAGATTTCACCCTTAGTTTGAGATCATCAAGTGATGATGATAGAAACAAAGATGTTGACCAATGTTTGGTCAAAGGAATAATTAAGAAGCCTAAGATATTGATGAACATAATTGTGGCCATTTTATTGGTTATGGTAGTTGGAATTTATGTCAAAAACGCATTCAGGTCATCATCATCATCATCATCTCAGGGAGAAGCTAATTTCCATCAGGAATTTTAATCCACATGTAAAATGCATATTATGCTTTTGTAGTAAAAGCATAATAAGTTATAAAGGGGTGTATTAAGATCAATTTTAAAGAATAATTGGCATCATGGCATGTGCTTGTTCATGCATTTGTGAAAGCATAATCTCAATATAAAGAAGTAAAAAAGAAGAGTTTTTATTTAAGATTATTGCAGACAACACTGTATTTGGGCTAATGAATAATTATTTATTTCACATCCATTGTGATATTGCTCTTGATTTTATTTGTAGTATAGTTATTTCTACTTTTTTTAATATATATTTCTTTTTAACATATACAATTGTTTTATGACTAAATAAGACAAATAAATAAACAAATAAAGAGAAAACATTATCGGAAGTTAAAAGGGATCGGATGCTTAACTCATTCCACCTTTTAAATAAAAGAATATATATATATATACAAAGGTGTAGTGAAATTTCAGAAGATTGACTTTTATATTAGACTACTACATGTTTGATGAAATTACTTTTGGATTATTTATGATGACCGAGTCTTGTGATGTTAAAAGCTTAGTCCAAGATCTAATTAAGAAATTTTTTTTGGTTTTTCTTTTCTCATACACATACCATGATTATTTATTTGGACAATGAAATATCAGCTGTTTAATTAGGAAAAATAAAATAAAATAATTTCTTCAACAAAGACACAAAAATAAAATAATTTCTTCAACAAAGACACAAAGGTATTATTTTCGAGTGGACATACCATCCATATATGTGATAGGGGATGGATAATAATTTTGAATAAAATTGTATATGAAATGGCACAAATTCAGTTAACATATTAATTACCGTGTATAGAGATATAAATTGACCTCATAGTGTCTCAAAAAATGCGAACCAGGTTCATAATTATGCTCAAAACTCATATATAATTATCTTCATATAAATTGAAGGTGATAATAAAAAATTGTTAGATGACAATTTAATTAAATTTATTAAATTATTTAATAATTTTTAACTATTAATTTTACGTAAAAATAATTACACTTGAATTTTCACCCATAATTATACTCTTTGCAATTATAATGAAACTCGTGCCCAGATATAGTTAAATCAAATCCACACTTATAATCAAATAATAGAGTCATACTTAATATAGGTACGTATTGTATGTATATGTATAAATATAATACGTATTTTTTGTATTGATAATAGATTCACAGATATTTTTTTGTATTCATGAAATACTTTTAATAATTTAATATGAAA
>NC_029791.2:5707000-5712991 GCF_000816755.2 Arachis ipaensis | reverse complement strand
CAAATAAATTAATAAAATTTATCTATTAAAAATTGTTGATCCTAAAAATTTCTCTAATTAGATATTAGAAAGTCTTAAAAGATGAATATACAATAATATCTTGCTCTTTTAATAAAAGACAACATTAACTTTTTTGTTTCAAGCTAAACATTGTCGGCAAAAGATGTAAACTCAGCCATTTTTGTTTGCAATCTGGTTTTAGAATTTCTAGGACATTAGGTCATCTCTTTAATTAAATAAAGCATAATATTTTTCTTTACCCTATAGAGGCTAAAGTCCTTATCACTGTTTGCAAGAAAAGAAAGTAATAATTAAAGCAAAAACAAAATACAAGAATAAGAATATTATTTGCATGTAAAACACGTGCATACTATAATCTTCCATGATCAATCATCAATTCAATCAATCAATAAGTATAAAAGAAACACAACCTTTATTTTGTATACATAGAAAATCGAAAGCAAAAGAGAAACAAAGGGATATATTAAAATGTACACAAAAATACAACCAATAGTTGATCGCATTTATGAAGACTTTGAACCATATTATGAATGGGATAAAGATGAAGGGTGTTTCACTTTTATGCTACCAGGTAGGGGCATGCTCAAACTCTTGGAATAATATTTTTTTATAATAATAATTATGCAAAATAGAGATGACATTTTATTGCCTTTGATACCAATTTATAGCTTAATTTAATGTAATCTTATTGCATGGGTATTTTTTACATGATTGGTGTAGTTAGAGTTCTCATATAATAGTTGCAATTGGAAAATTGTGATGGATTTTTTTTACTTCTTTTTTATTTTAGATAAAGAACTTCCCTCTTTTTAATTTCTAGCTTCGACAATACAAGTACAACTCACTTAACTCTTTTCAAATTTTACATGAGTCTCATTAATTCTTAAAAGTTTGAAATTAAATTTTTTAATTTTAATCCCTAAAGTTGTAGATAGGAGTCACATCTATTCTTATTCTATTTTCCAACTATGTTATGTATATACTGTATACCGATATTCAACTACCCATATAAAATACATATTAAAATATAAAATATATATTAAAAATAAGTTAAATAACATATATTTATAAATAAATATATAATGACTAAATTTGTAACTAATTTTTAGTATGCACATAGTACTATTAATTATTTTTATTATGTTATCATATTTTTATTAATATACCACATTAATGAGTAGTCATATTCAATGTAGCTTCTAAGGTATTAGGAATTCAAAATAAATTTAAATTAGTTCTTGTTATTTGACTTATTTCTTAAAATGTGGTAGCAAATCAATCTGAATTAAGTAGATAATATCCACAAGGCCATATCATCAATCACTAGTTTAAACACATTCTTTATCAATATCATTTTCAGTGTCTTGTAAGATAAAATTAATCCTTTCATGGTCTTCCAGATAATTGCTTAAATACTTTTGATAAAATATATAATTGATGATAATATGTAGTTTACATAGATAAGGTTTTTTTTTTTTTTGGCAATCTTACAGAAGAACCCATGTAAGAGTTGTTTGTGAAAATGGTTAACAAAACTTTTGTTCTGAGTTTCACACTTGTGTATTATCAATATGTCATTATTCATCAAGAATGTTGGAAAATAACCAATATTGGTAAAGGAAGAAACGAAGTGTACAAGAAAATCATCTAGTTTTCAACCTGCAGGATTTAGAAGGGACCATCTGAAGGTTCAAGTGACATCAAAACCAGCCCTAAAGCTGAAGGGCGAACGACAAATCAGCCCGAACCGATGGCGCCGGTTCGACCTGGAATTTCGCATTCCTTCTGACTATGACTTAGAAAAAGTGAGTGCCAAGTTTGAGTTTGAAGGTAGCAAGTTACAAGTCAAGTTTGCCAAACTGGATAATAAACCTAAGGAAACAACAACAAACCCAGCAGAAGAAGCAGTTCCTTCAAGGCCTAAGGAAGAAGCAACAGAAAAGGTTCATCAGCAAAATGCTGCACAAGAAGAAGTTGCCCCAAAAGCAAAAGAAGACAAGGCTCAAGTAAGGAATGATAGTGAAGCCTCTGATCAAAAGATACCACATAAGGAGGAGAAGGAGCCAAGTGATGAGAAGGTAAAGAACAAAACAGAAGCAAGCTTTAAAAAGGTGGCTCAAGAGAAGGGCAAGGCTAATAATGGCATAACTGAAACCAAAAATGCCAAGCCTATAACAAGATTCAAAACAAAGGTTTTGGATTTCAGTCAGAGTTTAGGACCATCAAACTGGGTTTACAACAAAGAAGATAAAGACACGGGGATTAACAAGCAGAAGAGATTGGTGAACTGCAGTTTACTGACCTTATTGGTAGTGGGAATTGGGCTTTGTGCTAAAACTGCATTTTCATCATCTCGTGGAGGATCAAAATTCCAAGAGAAGTGATTTTCTTCCCTTAAGTTCAAGAACATGTGGACTTGACAGTATATTCATGACTTATTTCACAGAAATGTGTAAACTCAATAAAAGAATGCAATTATTAGAAAGAAAGACTTTTGCTATATTTCAGCCTAGTCGCACTGTAACTGTATTATTTGTTTGATATACAAAGTTACAAACATGTCATGTCCATTTCAATAGGACACTCAAATGTTCTGCCGCATCACCATATAGGTTTTCGCCTTCTGGTGTCTTTTGCTTCTCAGAATTTATCTCTATATAAAGGGACAAAGGGGGCACAGGAAGAAAAGGGAAGCAAAACAAAAAAAATGTAAATAACTTTACCTGCAGCAGGAACAAGAGACATCGGTGCCGGCACCAATGGCTAACTTCCGGCTCTGTTCCCACACATCTACAGGGACTGCTTCGGCATGAGGTACATGACGAGGATGTTTTTCTCTCTTTTCTCCCTTAAGCTGCTTTAGACCATGCTTAAGTGAAGGCAATAAGGCCTCCATACACTCAGCAGCAGCGTTTGGGTTTCCGGGCATGTTAATGATCTGAATATCAACAAATCAAAGACCATGACTTTAACAAATCAATCAAATCTATAAAACAATACAATGAATCCCTGGAGAACCATTCGAAGCAATCAATTAATATGAAACTTCCCTAAACTAAGTATGATACAACCATAATTGTCTAACGATTAGAAAGCCACAGTCCCAAGGCAATACAAACTATACAATTCAAATGAAGGGATACGAAATAGTGGAGAAATAGGCACAAACATGGGCAATTATCTCTCAACACATTAATATTTAAAGCAGATGACAATAATTCGCCACTATTGCCTTACCAAGGTGGATCCTCTGATTCCAGCAGCAGCGCGCGAAAGCATTGCAGATGGCGTCACCTATTTATGCAGATAAACCATAAAAAAGACAGTTGAGAATCTTGCTTAACTGGAAACAGCTCAATTGTCAAATCAATTGTGCATTATCAAAAAAGAAATTGACAAATGTTGGCTTCAACCCACCAGTGAAGTAGACCAAGAATGCACATGATGCTACATATTTAAGCATGCATAAAATTTAATCATTTAATCGAACTGAAAAACCAGAAAATGCAAGAGTTTCATACCTTTAAACTTTCTTGCGTCATTACATACAGAAGACCAGGTGTTTCTTTCTCAATCAACTGTTTTGTAGCTTCTGGTGTTACATCTCGTGAGGTAAAGCCGGTCCCACCTTGATTGGAAAGGAAAATAAAATGGGAAATCAATTCAACAAAACTAGAATTGTTGGACTTCAATAGCGAAACTGATGTGTGTAGAAATGTACCAAGGGTAAGTATAAGATCCACATGTTCAACATCACTCCATCTTTTTAGAAACTCCTGAATTTTTGCCACATCATCTGGAGCCACAGCAGTAGCTACAACTTTTGCTCCTCCTAGTCTTTCCGAGGAAGAATTAACAACAGAAACAGCCCTGGGACCACTGTTTAAAAGTAAAGGAGTTAGCAAATTTTGATGCTTCCATTAAGGGAGAAAAAACAAAGAACAAAAACAACACACAAAATTTTCCTACATAGCACCATTGTGCTGAAACCTTTTCTTGAGATTGGAAAAAGGGTATATACACTGATAAGACATGAAATCCCTATTTAACCTTGTAGTTCCAGAAAAAGTGGGATATGGGCACTTTAACCATTCTAATGATCTTTTAATGCAGCAGTTTCAAAAAAAAAAAAAAATAATAATAATAATAATAATAATAAGTAAAAAAAATATGAATTTTGATTTCAGTGTGTGCAAAATTTCCATCAGAACCATCTAAAAGCAGCTCTATCTAGAAAGAGCACAGCAAACAATATCTATTGTAGCAGTCTGCTTATTCTAAAATCAACTCCAGATAAGGTATAAAAATGCTTTCCATTTTCCAGTGGTTATGTCACTTTGTTTGCATACATCATATAAAATATAGACTAATACCTCCGATCTGGACCCGCCCCTGTTGCAACTGTATCGCTCACTGTAAGAATAGCCACTCTGACTTCAGAATCGGGTGAAGAATCTGCAGTTATTCGACGTGTTTTAGTTCCAGATGCAACAACTGGATCTGATGGTATACAATTCTCGCTGAAAGCCCCAGGTCCAAGGTCCGAAATTATAATAGCTGACACTACGGACCCTGCAGAAAGTACACTGCCTGTTGGCGGTAACTCCAGAAAGGCATTAGCTGACTTCATGCTAAGTAGCCGACTACTCATCTGATGGCCAGTGCTCTCAGCAATAAAACTGGAAAATTCATGGGAAACAATAGATGTTCACTTTCAAGATCCCAAAATAATAATAATGACACTAAAATTAAAAAGAATAACAAGTAACTTACCCAGGACTGCCTGTTCCATCATTGTCAGTCCATGTAACAATGGCACGATGATATTCCGGTCTAAATGGATCAGTCTTTATGGGCTGATGAAGCCGAGCTTGTACCCTGAACAGAAAAGAGATTAAATGAATAAAAGTCAAAGCAAACTGGCCACCTTGAAAACATTAGTACTTGAGAAGTTTCTGAAACCTCAGATGATGAGGATTTGTCCATCCTGCAAGTTTACGTATTGCAGGGACCACAAAGAGATTGAAGCAAACTAGAGAGCTGACGGGATTTCCAGGCAACCCAAAAGCTAAAATTTTCCTTTCTTTTGCTTGATAGTCAACCTCTGCAAATGTCAATGGCTTGCCTGGTTTAAGAAACACCTGGAAGATAGATAAATCGTATATTAAGATGATGAGATTTATAAAATCACACTCATCAAAGCATTAGACAGACAAATTGGTACATTTTATTATTTCTACAAAATAGAAACATTGCAACCATGTCCCAAAGTACACAATTTCAGAATCCTTTTAACTAGAAAAACTGAACAAAGCATGACAATTGCCTTATCAAAATGCACTTTTCCACGCTTTTCAAGCAAAGGCTTGATAAAATCTTTGTCTCCCATAGAAACACCTCCTGAAGTTAGCAGAATATTAATACCAGAAGCAAAAGCATTATCTAAGATCCTTCCTTGAACTTCTTCATCATCCTTCGCAATACCAAGGTCCACAATTTTGCATTGATGTTGCGATGCTGCTGCAAGCAGCATGGCACGATTACAGTCCCTAATCTGCATTGGACTACATCAGCTTAGATTACATATTTAAAACAATGTACTGGCCAAAACTTGTGGCCGATTAATGTGGCGAACCAAGTGCCTAGTCCTCTATGAAACAATACCTGACCACAATTAAGATGCCTGGTAGTTGGCTCTACAAGCTCATCTCCAGTGGAAAGTACAGCAATTGTTGGAGTAGGGTATACCTGCATTAAAGCATTTATCATAGTGAAACAGTAAATATGACAGGACATATCAATCTGCCCAGCTATATATATATGGAAAGAAGCTTGTTGGCTACACATTTGAGAAACTCTTAAAGAATACCTTCACCATGGTTACACCAACAGTAGCAAGCAAGCCGATCTCTGAAGCACCTAATCTTTCTCCAGAGGTTAATACAATTGCATCTTTCTCAATATCAAGTC
>NC_029791.2:5689816-5706767 GCF_000816755.2 Arachis ipaensis | reverse complement strand
GAATACTTTTAGATGAAATGAAAATTATAAAAATTATTTTAAAAAAATATAAAATCAAAGATCATTTTATACAACTAGCAACAAAAGCAACAAAAAATTTCATTACTGTCATAAACATAAATAGAACTTAAAATTTCAAAATCCTGCTTCCCTCCCCTTCTGACACATTATCATCAAGGGGGCCAACACAAAATTGCAACACTTACCAAATATTGTATATTTGCTACCATTATCACAAGAACTAACTCCACATTAAGGAGAAGAACATACCACTCGTCGTATATCATTGCCTTTGGTGGTTTTTACCAATATTTTCACCCGCTTCTGCTCCCCTGAAGCATTTTCAACCTTTTCAGTATCCTCAACCTGAACAACTGCATCAGCACCCTCAGGTATGGGCCCTAGAAAAGGAAACCTCAAACTATTAACAGTAATCCAGCAACACAAACCCTAAAACAAGATATGAACATTATTTTAAAAAAAAATAAAAAAGAAAAATAGGTATAGGATATGAAGCTTTACATATAAAATTGTCAATTATACCAATTGATCAGACTGAAAAATCACTTCAAAGCTACTCCAATTCTTTGTGTATGCTTACAATTTACATCGACTACTATATATAATTATGCAACAATTAGTTGCTGCTTCATTACGCGGATTCTTGAATGTGACAGTTCACATCCAAAAAACAGCTTACATGCTTGCAAGGGTAAGGCTGCATATACAAAATGCATCTACACGCTTAAATTCACCACACCAAGTGAGAACTTCAAGTAATACAACAACAACTAAGCCTTGCCCCACTAGATGAGATCGACTACAAAGACCAAACGACACAACAGTATCCTATATTTAAACCATTTATATTTAAATTTCTTTTAATAATTTCATCAAAGTTTTCTTAGGTCACCCTCCTCTACTCTAACTATAGGACAACACCTCCATCTCATCCACTTCTTTAATTGAAAAATGGAACCTCAACAGGCCTCCTCCGAACATTTCCATACCACCTAAGATGATTGATTATCTACCCTAATTCCCTTTCTGATGCAATCATTATTCATTCCTAATCGTATCTACTCTAGTAAGACACCACTCATCAAACATCAAGCAATGTGCCAATTTCTATTACTGTCATTTACTTAATCAAACAATAACGAAACAAAATTGAGGACAAATACAGTAAAATGAAGGAAACTAGAACCTCCAGTAGTAACATATGCTACAGTTCCAGGGGTGAGAGTAACATGAAGAGCATCATTCCCAGCTCTAGATTCAGCAATAACAGGATACTCCCCTGGTCCATCATCAGCAACCACTGCATAACCATCCTGCACATAATTTCGTTCATTCAACAAAATTGAGCAAAAGAAGAAAAAGGAACTAGAAACAAGAAAGTGGAATAGAATGAAGAGATGGAAAGTGTGACCTTGACAGAAGCAGGGTAAGGAGGGAGAGGGTCAGGGGCAAGAACGTCCTGTGCGAGGACCTTGCCGAGTGCGTCGTGGAGAGGAAGCGTGACCGGTGGAAGGCGGTTAGCGGCGGTTAAGACGGCTTTGAAAGCATCGGAAATGGATATCATTGTTGGAGTCAGTAACAACTAACAACACTTTGATGGTGTGGGCAGCAGCCAGCTCAAGAAACACTGTTTTATTATTCCTTCATGTATTTTGAATGTTGAAACGTGTTCAATTTTCCTTTGGATTCAAACATGTATTGTGGCTAGGTTCAATTGGGAATGGATCCTCTGAATGGGAATAAGGAAATAAAAGTATAAATTTTGGTGAAAACTAAGGTGAAGTCGACTTTACACTAAAGTTGATATTTAATAGTCGAAGTTTAATCAAATCAGTCAAATCATGTAACGTCTCTCGGATATCAATTTTTCGTAAAATTGATTGCACCTGAATTTCTACTATAAAAAAAATTGTTATTAAATTAGTCTTCTATGTAATATTTTTGTTATTTTATTGATAAAAATTATGTAATGTTGTGAGAGATTGTTGCATAAATTATTTGTTTGTCATTTTTTACCGACAAAAAAATGACTATTATTTGTGCCAAATGTTTAAATATTAGGAGAGTTATTTTTATGTTTTCATCTTTTAAAATTATTTATTTTGGCATATAAATTTTTCGAATATAATTTTAGTAGTTTAATTATTCTATTTTGTATTGAAACAAGTATATTAATTTTACTTTTAATCTGAAATAAATAAATAGACATATATAGAATGTGTTTGAATTCTGTTTTTAAAATAAGAATATAAAAAATGAATTTTGAGAAGTTATTTTAAAATTGAATCATATAACTAATCCATGTTTATCACAAATTAAAAATAAAAAAGCTAGTTGCCAAATGTCAATCACTTGCAAATTAAAAATAAGCTAAAGTTTTTTAAGTTCATTGTCATCTTCCCATAAAAGTGGCATCTTAACCAATATATTTATTATATATGTGATAATCTAAACAATGATTATAAATTAAACAAATCTAAAAAGATCACTATGAAAACACCAAATATATATATTTGTCGTATTGTTATGTAGTTAATATATGTACAGTTGTCAAATGAATTCAGATAGCATACATGCATGATCATTCCGAATAACGATAAAGAGTCAAATTTCATTGGTTCTTTCATATTGGTTTTGGGTCATTGAGATTGAGGCATGCATTTGCTTGTGTGTGTATATATATATGACCATTGTCTCTTGACGCTGCAAAGGGACACATATATTATCTAAGCTTTGGGATCGGCTTCAAAAATCTTCATGATCAATGTACATCTATGGCTCCTAATTCCTATAATTTTGCATGCAATATAGAAAAAGATTGTTATGTGATAATTATTTGATGCAATATTTTGTGGACAGTCTCTTCTCCTACATAATGTTTATCCTCCGCTTTGGCTGCCTTTGGTTATAAGAACAATGCAGCTAATAGAATCACAAAATTTAATATTTTTATATTTTATTTAATAATAAATTAAAATAAATTATAAAAATTTAATTTACTATTATTTTTTATTTAAAAAATTCAAAAAAAAATATAATAATAATAATTATAATTATAAAATTTTGATATTTTCTTATTAATATTTTTATATTTTTTTGTTGAGATAAACATGAGATATACTAATTTAGTATTTTTAGATACGATAGTTTTGTGCATGTCTCATTTACTAAAATACAATTGTGTCCTAATGTCGTATGTCTGTAGACAAATATAACAAATTATAATTGATAAACCTTAGCAATTGATTTAGTTAGTTGCTAAATTATAATTGACAACCAATTTTAGTAACTAATTTTGAAGGAGGAGAGTCACCAAACATATAACAAATTAGATCCGCCGCAAAATCAGTTATTATTCTAAACTTGTTTTTATATAGTAATCAGTAGATTGGTGACAAGTAATTAATTAGTGATTAATTTTTTTTCACTTAACACATTAACATAGTTGATTTATTATATTCACACAAATAACATAGCTCTAATGCTCTATTGATGATATGATGGGGAGTGAAGTCTTTTTCTTTTTCTATTTTTTTTTTTAATATTAGGTAAATTGCTCGGGTTCGAGTAGTCTTTATCAACAATGTCCAAACAACAAACTTCTCAAACGTTTCATATATAGGATAAGATTGATATAGATGTTCGACCAAAACAACTAAAATGGAAAGACTGATATAGATGTGAGTAGTTAAATTCATTGAAGCATCAATTATTTAATAAGATTATTATATATATTGTCGTGAAAAATGACAATGAAAGTCATGTTTTAATGTTTAATTTTATGTTGCACTTGATGGTTACCATATATACTTTCTACTTTCTTTACTTTTTTATTTTATGTAACAATATGTATGAATGTTCGGTTATATATTATTTGTACAAAAATTACTATTTTTTTTTTTTGGCATTCTAATTAAGGATAATTTGAACTTTTTATTATTAGAAAATGATACAAATTTCCTTCGAGGGAAGCAAACTTGTTTTTCAAATTTTAATTGTTCTCTCTTAAAATAAATTTGGGTGTTCCCAAGAACTTTATGCTATATTTACTTATTTAGATAAGTGGTATAAAGTGAAGTTGAATGAATCCCAAAAAAAATTAATAGGCTTCTATTGTTTGAATTGATAAAATTGTAACGTAATAAGCAGAATAGATTCAATTATCTATCAAATCCTTTAAGTTCGCTTCCTCTCAAAAGGAGAGTTTTGGGTTGAAATCATATTGTTATTATACAAAAAAAAAAAATAGAGTAAATTGTAAATAACTCAATCCTTGAACCACATTCTATTAGGCTGCATTTAAATTGAGAGATAAAAATTAGAAGATAAAGACTGAAAAATAAAGACGGAGATAAGTTTAAGAAAAAATATACGTGACTAAGAGGAGAGTCTGCTAACTATTATCAACACAAATTAAAAAGAATTTAAAATAATTTTATATGGCTTAATTAGGTTTAATTTGGGGTCTATGAAGGGATAAGTATTGTTTTGGTCCCTAACGTTAAGGGTCAGAATCGAAACCGTCCTATCGTAATTTTGGATTTAAAATCATTCTTAACGTTTTTTTCGTATTAAAATCATCATTTTTAATAAAATTATTTATTTTATTACTAAACTACCCTTCTTTTAATAAAAAATATAAAATAAAAAAAAGAACGCTACTTCGGCCTCTGCATCTGCCGCCACCGTGGAGTGCGTCGCCGAGAAGGGGAGCTCGAGCTGCCGATCTACCCAGCCGTGGAGTGAGTCGTCACCGTTCATGCATGCTCCTGCCACCGCCGATCTACCCAGCCGTTGCTCCTTGCCGCCTCGCCGCTGCTCCTCGCCGCTTCTGCTTCTTGCTTCGATCTCTATTTCTGCTTCTTCTACTTCTGCATCTTCTGCATCTTCTGCTTCATATTCTACTTTCTGCTTTTGCTTGAGTGCTTCTGCTTCTGCATCGTCTGCTTCTGCATCTTTTGCTTTGTCTTCTATTTTCTGCTTCTGCTTCTGCTTGAGTGATTCTGCTTCTACTTCTAATTTAATTTTAATTTGTTATTTACTGATTTTATCATTGTTGTATGTTGATTTGTTGAATCTAGATTGGAATAATGGATTTGTTCATCATAATCCCTAATTTTTATTGTTGGTTTTGTTCTTGTTTTAATTTCTGAATTGCTTTTACTTTTTTTTTTGTTTTTGGATTCATTGTTGATTTGTTTTTGGATTTCTTGAATTTCTGATTTTGAGTTGTGTGTTTTTTTTTGTTGAATCTGTATTTTTAATTTGTTAATGGAAGAAGAATTTGTTCTTCTGAAAGAAGAAGAATTTTTTTTTTGGTTTTGTTGAATTTCTGATTTTGAGTTGTGTGTTCTTTTTTTTTGTTGAATCTGTATTTTTAATTTGTTAATGGAAGAAAAATTTGTTCTTCTGGAAGAAGAAGAATTTTTTTTGGATTTCTTGAATTTCTAATTTTGAGTTGTGTGTTCTTTTTTTATTGAATCTGTATTTTTAATTTGTCAATAGAAGAAGAATTTATTCTTCTGGAAGAAGAACCAGAAGAAGAAGAAGAACAAGAAGAATGAAATGGTGAAAAAAAAAGGTATTTTTGTCATTTAGAAAAAAATTATTAAAAATAACGATTTTAAAATAAAATGTAACATTAAGGATGATTTTAAATCAAAAATTACATCAGGGATGGTTTCGATTCTGACCCTCAACGTTAGGGACCAAATAATACTTATCCCGGTCCATGAATAACATTGAGAAAGAGTGCGAAATCTGTAACCGTGCATGAGGTGAGTAGAACCTTGATAGAGAAGCCCGTGACACCAACCCGATCACGCAACCCTATTCCTAGTTCTCATCGTCGACCGTGTCTCCTTCCATCGTGGAACATTTCCAGTCACCGGGACGCCGCCGTGATCAGTCCGCGGTGATCACCTCTTCCTTCGGATCCCAATTGGTTGCACTAACAGCCCCGTGGAAGATAGATGCGACGTGAGTGCATGGAGGTGTCGCGCAACCGTCGTCTTGTCAACTATACCCGGTAATCTCTTCGTCCTGATTTTATTGACGTCAATAAGAATCTGCAATAACCGTTCCATTTGTAACACAGACCCTTCCTCGAGAACCGATTTTCGGTGTATGTGTCTGTGTTGAAGGCAAGTGTATCACATTACGTCTATGGATACATCAATTTTTGAAGAAGCATCGTACGATATTGCATATAACGTGAGTGAGCATTATAATTCCACCGACGTTAATGTTTTGTCTTTGAGTGAAGATGACACACCACTTGTAGAACAGGTAATTTGTGTTTTAGTAGCATATTTAGTTATGCCTACCAGCAACTTGTATTTAAGGTTTTAAATTTTGAATTATTAACAGGGATACACTTTGTTGCAAAGATTGTGTTTCATTATTTTTTAGTTCACCATATGGAGATGATGTTTGCAACTTTGATTAATTTTTTTTTCTTTTTTTATGGTTATGATCATGGATAGTAATGTTTTCTATCAGTTTAGTTTGGGTTGTTTATTAGTAGGTATTATCAAAAGTTACCTGGTTGTTGGAAGAGTTTTTATGAGTGTCGAATGGTCGATGTTTATCTTGTTTGGTGATATGTTCTCGTTTATCGATTCTAGGAGAAAGAATCTGAAGACGTTATTCAGAGAAAGGATGATGCTACGGTAAGTAATAATGAGGTGTGAAACATATTTTATTCTTGTCACAAAATTAGTGAGATATTGGAAATTGATTAGTTTACCGTGTTTTGTGTTGAATGATACCTTTTCTGAATGGAGTTGCAGTTCTTGGATCACAATGGAATTTCAATAGAGGAAATCTCGTACGTAGGATTGAGATTTAATTTGTTGCAGTGGGCACAAGAGTTCTATTCTAATTATGCAAAGAAAGTTGGGTTTGTGACTAGGATTAGGAATACCAACTTTGACAAGACCAGGAAGGAATTAAAGGTACCTATTAACCAATCGATACACTTCAGTCGTGAAGGTTATCGGGAGTCTCAAGTGAAGGCAGCAACGCGGGTAAAGAGAATAACAACAGCCGGATGCAAAGCGAGGATGTACGTGATGCTTGATAGGCAGAAAGATAATTGGATGGTGTCCAAATTAGAATTGAAGCACACCCACACGTGTTCTGCCAAGCAAGCTGTGCATTACAGTGAGTACAGGGAACTGACCATGCATACCAAGTGTGTGATTCAGAACAACGATAAGGCTGGCATACGGCCTAACAAGACTTACACTGACGAACGAGGTTGGTGGGTCATCAAAGTTGGGTTACTCAGAAAAGGATGTGAGAAACTACATAACGAGGAATCTGTGCTGTGCTGACGTAAACGCAGATGTGAAGGAAATGATTAGCTATTTCATGCGAATGAGATATATAAACCCGAATTTCTTTTATGCAGTTGATGTGGACGAAACTAACAAGTTTAAGAGTGCGCTATGGGTAGATGCAAGATGCAGGGCGTCCTATGAATATTTTGGAGATGTGGTATCGTTTGATACAACGTACAGTAGAAACAAGTATGTGTCTCTGCCTCCATTGTAAGGGTTTACATTTTTTGCACACTATTGTGATTTAGTAGTTTTTGGCTGTGTTTATTGCAGGCATTGACTTCCGTTTGCATCTTTCGTTGGTATCAACTATCACGGCAAGTCCACTATACTCGGATGTGCTTTGTTGGGAAATCAGAAAATTCATAGCTTTGAGTGGGTCTTTAAACACTGGTTGAAGTGCATAGGAACTCCCCCACAGGCCATCATCACGGACCAGTGCAAATCCACGTTTGGCACTATTAGGAATGTCTTCCCAAATACTAGACACTGATGGTGCATATGACACATAATGAAGAAGATACCACAAAAGCTCGGAGGATATGCTCGGTACAGAGAAAGATGCTAAAATGCATGGCACTGTTTGGAATGCCTGTTCTGAAGAATCTTTCGAGAAGGATTGGTGTGCATTCATTATTGAGTTTAACCTAGAGAAAAATAAATGGCTATCAGGTTTGTGCTTTATTGTGCTCTTATGTTCTTTTTGGATGGTAGGTTTGTTGTGCAGGTTCTGTTTTTACTTTACTCGATTTCAGTTTCCGTTGTCATCGGATGATTGGTAACCTATTTGGATACTTTTATGGAATATCTCTTATTGAAACGTCGATGTATAGTTGGTTCACTAAGTCTTTAGTTGTGTGCTGTGATGTAGCTACTTATTCATGATGATGATTCTTGCTTTGATATGTTTTGGTTTTGTAGACCTTTATGACGATCGTCAAATGTGGGTTCCAATATATTTTCAAGGTGAATTTTGAGCTGGTATGTGAAGTACCTAACGGAGTGAGAGTATGCATGCCTTTTTCGATGGTTACCTGCATTGCAAAAGTGGACTGGTTTAGTTCGTGCATGAGTATGACAATATGCTTGGGAACAAAGAGCAAAAGGAACTGGAAGATGATGCTGCAGACTCTAAAGGAGTTGTCCCATGTTCATTGAGCTCTACAATTGAAAGACAATTTCATCATGAGTACACAACCTCTAAGTTTAGGGAAGTTCAACATGAATTCAGGAAAAGAGGAGATTGTTTAGTCCGTGGTGTCACTTAAGAGGGTATTTCATTTCGGGTGACCGTAAACGAGCAATACCTACTATATGAGGAGCCTAAGTCCTGGACGTATAGTGTCGAGTTTGACCCAGAGACACACAATGTTCGGTGCGAATGCAACATGTTTGGATCAAGAGGTATTCTTTGTTGCCACTGTCTTGTTGTGTTCTTTTATTATGGAGTAGACATAGTACCATCTTGCTATGTTATCCCTCGATGGAGCAAGAATGTACAGCGAAAACACACTTTCATCAAGAGCAGCCATGACGAGAAGCGATCAAATGAAAGCCACAACTTATTTAGACGACTGTGTTCACACTTCTATAATCTTGCCCAAGATTTCGTGACATGCGAAGAAGAAGTGGCCATGTTACATTCGGGTCTTGATCACTTAAGGTCAAAGTTGCTTGATTATCGTGTGAACTTGGGGTCCAGGCGTGTTTCAACTACACAAAATAGCACGGTCACACAGCGCGACCCCGCTCTTGGTGAATCTGACATTCAAGGTCCTTCAAAGGTTTCAACGAAGGGTCGGCCGAGATTGAAGAGGCTTGGATTTGAACTCGACACCTCAATCACGAAATCTATGCGAAGAAAGAAGAAGAATCCAGTTTAGCATTTCGTTAGTTTCAAACCACTTGTTAACATGACCAGATGGATAAAGTTGTAACTGTTATTCACTTTATGTTTATGCATGTTTGTTCTTTTTAGGAAGTTAATCAAGCAATGAATCCAGATATAGTGGGGGGGGTTATGCTGGGAGAGCGAATGAATCACAAGAACATGGCGGGTTCTTGTCGTTGTTAAACTCATTTCGGCCTAAGTTGTTGAGCAATAAATATACTTCTAAACGCATAAGTTGTTGAGCCTATGCACAAAATTATCTCAAACCAAGGTGCAAAAGACAAAATTCATATCAACAGTACATGCATTATCGTTGAATTAACCAGCAAAGTTCGTCAAGGTCTAAAGTGCAACTACCCATAAACAACCTAAGAATCCAAAAGAAATAGTCACATTATGTAAGACAAGTAATTTGTCTAATCCCAACAAAATATAGCATAGGGTGTGAGGATTTTTCCTCCCGATGTAAACAAGGACGCAATATGGAGCCTACTTCTTCCCATGTTTAGCTCTTTCTGGTGGATTTTTTCTTCTGCTTTCCTCCAACTCACCGAAGTATGCTCTTTGTATCAGCTGCTGTGAATGGAGTCCTAACCTCCATACGTTTGTTTCTTGGTTGATTGCGACGCACAGGAGGTTGAGCACGACTCTCAAGGGCATTCAAGGTAGCTCCAATGGCTATATTCTTGTGAGATAGGATGATGTCCAACATTATTTTCAATCTGTATAACTTGATGATGTCCTGCATATAAAAATCAATGTTAAAGAACTGCTTGTAGGTACAGATATTGACCTGTGTATAAAAAATATATAAATAAGGTATATAGGTTTGGAAGATCACATAATGCCAGTCATCTAGTTTCCCGCCTTCGTTCTGGTACTCCATGAATTTTATTGTATACACACCACAGTCAAATCCAAGTGAATGGAAAAATGCAATTCTATTAGTGAAACATCTCAATGTAACTAAACAATTAATACATTGCGATATTTTGGAGGGAAGACTCACCCATTTGGTTGTATTGAAACAGAGGCATATGTGCAAGGCAGCCCTTTTTTAGTGAACTTATAAGTCGGGATAGCCACCTGTGCAATTCTTCAATGAGCCTCGCCTAAGACACAAACAACTAAACTTATACAGAATACAACAAGAACGGTTAAATAGAGCTTAAGAGTGATGAACTTTTGTGGTACTGCATATGAATCTAGCCTGCTCCGTGCTGTATCAGGTGGTTTACTGTATATGTTATCCAGTACGAACAGCCTTTTTCCGGAGACATCGAATGCATACACCCACTAGTGACGGGTGATACATACAGGAAAAAATCACTGCACAACTAACAATTGTAACTAGGTATATTACTTGCATTACAAAAAAAAACACATATCTATTGTGATGGTGCTATGATTATAGTAACTTATTATATTGCAAACATACGTACTCATTTTCTATTTGAAGTTGTTTTCTTGTCAAAATATCTAGTATCGGCACCAAAGTGTTGACCCAATCCGACATACGCTGGATTCGGTCCATCTTGAAAGTTTAGCAGATTCTTTGGGACCAATACCATTTCCTGTACAATTACAAATTATCAAAAGTTCATAAACTGTACTATAAATAAATGATTAATATGGACGTTTCCTTACCAAAATCCCCGGACACATGCAATAAAAGTCACTCGTGAATCTTTTTAGACCTGAGTCATTGAATGTGCAACACATCCAGCGTACAACCTACATAACCAACTTGTAAAATCATCAATGTCGACAGCGCATAAGCAACAAACAAATTGGAGAAACATGATTTTCCGTTACATACACTGTTATTGAGCCACGTACGTGGTCTCAATATGCACAAGTCCTCCCTTGATAACACTAGGTGTGGTCTACTCTCATATGACGCCAAAGTTTGGTGGCTATCAAGAGAAGTGTCCACAACCCATCCTCTGATTTGTTGTTCTTCCCGCTCGGTGATTTTCCATCCCCGAAGTAATGGATGAATAGGTCGGGGAGGAGAATGTAAGGGTGATTTAAAGAGCTGCGTCATCCCAAGAGAGAAAGAGGGGTGTTGTGGACTCGGTGTGTAGTAGGAAGAACCTCTTGGAAAGATTGCTTGGATCGGATCTATGCTAACAGATCTCGAGGCGTAAACTCGCACTCTGGATCCCGCTAAGATAAGATGTCAGGATGCTTGTTTGGAATTAAAAAAAACTGCGATGGTCAACCTTTAGGAATTGTTTAGGAGGCTATAAAAAAAAACCTTGTATACTACTACCGGAAACAAAGTTATGTAGTAATCACTTGCCTGTCAAAAAATTCAGTAGAATATTCCTTAACCCCTACATACTCAACTAATGCTCTTGACGATGTTTTTGGTTCAGGAGCAACTTTCTCAGTTGGTTAATTAGTTGATTCCGACTGGATGGTTGTGATGATTTTTCCTTCTACCCTGTGACGCTGAGGTGTTTTCCTTTGAAGAGTTTTGCTGCAGAATCTGATGCCAATGGGCTGGTCATCGTCATGATCTGCTTCCGATGATACTGAATGACGGGTTATGCACTACTAACTCCCCCTCCCCCATGGTGGATCCCTGAAACCACAATATCAAAAAAGTGGTTCACAAATACCTTAAAGTGCTTTCATAGTACATAAAGAACTCAAGACTAACTGATAGAGCATATCAGTTAGGTTTATTAAATAATGGCACAACCAGTAACTTGTTTAACCATAACATAAACCCATGCTCATGTTCCAAACTACATAGATGCAACTAACAAACTCTAAGAAGGAACATCTTGCTCACCTTCGGGTTCTCTTTTTCGTTTGTCCTATTAGTCATGCCTGCCTCCCCATCCCTCATACGTGGTTGACGTGTCCTCCTTGAATCAGATCTTCGACGCAATCTCTTTGCAATTGGCTCGTCGTCATCGTCATCACCGTCCGATGCAACTGCATGTGTATTCGGGTGCATCAAAACCTCTCTAACTCCCTCCCTGCAAGTAGATTCCTGAAATCACATCAACAACACAAATTCAACGTAAATGAAAAGTAAAACATAAACTGAACAGTTTACTTGATCTACGTTTAAACATGAAAAAGAAATACTTAGTAAATGTTAATCTTAACTCACTTTTCTGTGGTCCACGTCTTCTCGTTCAGGGCTTGGGTCACTTGTGTCCTCTAGTGTGGCACCCTCCTTACTCCCATCTTCATTCCGGCCAGGTTCGCTGCAATCCTGTTGTTGGCCATTAACTGGTCAGAAGACACATACAGCTAAAGCAACATCATGTTCGATAACATGAAAATATAGACATAATAAACGACACACCTGTTAGCGACGTCTTCCAGTGCTTAATAATAAAATGCAAAACCATGATTTTTATGAATTCAAAAATTCCATTTGTAGTCAATTACATCAGAAAATGAGCTTCGAATTAAAAATTGATGATTTTAACACATAACTAATAACTTGAAAAATTAAACAACTTGTGCGGGACATAGGACACCGATAGCACTGCGTCAATGAATTCCTCCGGTTGAATAGTTTCTGCCATAGCGCTAAGCTCCTTGGCAGTCCATGCAGAAAGCCACGACTTAGGTTCTTGACAACCCTCGAGTTCACCGTGCTTTAGCTTCTGGAAGTACAACACCTGGAGATATTGTATAAACAATTTAGTTTTAGAGATGCACATTTTAGTCACATTAGATTGCATTTTAACTTAACAACATTACAAGCAACCCAAACATGCAGCCCTCACAGGATTTGTTCTTTTTATATTGGTACTTCCTAGTTGCCTGTTCTAGAGAATTAAAAATATGCAATGGCCAATGATATCTCACCGAATCAGATATATCAAGTACTGTGTTGATGTGCCATGGCGAGATTACATGTTACACAGTCGGGCACAAAAACATCTTCAGCACCAGTAGGATGTAGTATCTCCTGAACTCCATCCTGTCATCTTCAGTATCCATTGCACAATGCTTGAAAAAATGCCTCAGCTGTACAGTTTTCAATCGGTGATATCTTTTTTTAATTGACACATGAGCAGCATTCCTACCGTCGAATAGTGGAAAGTCGTCAACTGCAACATGGATATGTATAAAATAGGGCAAAACGAGCAGTGCCATAGGTAGAACATAGCAATGACCATGGAGACCGAAACAAATATAACCAATTTAGCGGTGTGTAATAGGTAAAGGTATACTCACCCCAGGTGGGATACCAAAAAGACGCTGAAAAAGCCCCGGCACAATGCGGATGTTCCCATTTTCTAACTTGAGGGTGCTCGTTTCAGTGTTATAGGCTTTGGCCAACATCACCATTATGCCTTGCCTCACTTGCCATTTTGGGACAAGCTTCAGGAAACCAAAACCAATTTCTTCTATCTCATCAAGCTTTGCTTGATCCTAATTGGTTTTCAGTTCCTTGAACAACTCTGCGATGTAAAATGGTGAGCATCTTGTCTCTAGTAATTTCTGTAAAACATACTAGGGGACTGTCAGAAACAAACAACTGAATAAGAACTATTATAAGAGTACAAAATTGTGGATGAGGTTTTACCGGCTTTCCCATGTATATAAGGTAGTTTCTGCGTAAAGAGCATAAATTGATTCCAAGTAGAAACTTCCCTTGTGTTGCCCAAAGTCAACTAAGCTAGAAGTACAAAATATTGGGGAAAATACAGTCAACATATAAGAATCTATTATAGTGGAACGGATAACAAAAAAAGCCCCTAGAAACACTTCATAAAAGCTAAATGTGATCACAGTACTCACCAATTAAAAAATTAATATGCACCATTAAACTTGTGGCTCGATGAACCATGAAGCAACCAACTATTTTAAAAAAATTCATATATATCTCAATGCATTTTTAGAACAAAAAATGAGGACAACAATTATTTAACCTATTTGTATAATAACGTTTCCAACGTGTGTACGAAAAAATACTTCTATGGACATTTCATAAAGGCTATATATGATCAAGATATACACCAATTTTAAAATGAATTTTCTGTTGTGTGTGTCATAAGAAAATTCACCTCAAGACAGAATAAGCTATGCAAATTTAAAACAAAAAAAAAATATAAGACATTAACAGCACAATATTTCATCTTCTGTGTTTTCTAATTCAACACAGATAAATGACTAAAAATAATAATACAAACTAAAAGTTTAACCAAAGTATGCTATCACTCAGAGAATTGCTTATCTGACCATCAAATTTAGACACACCAATTAGAAATTAAATTTTCTAATCAAAAGCACCAAGAAACATCCCATAAAAGCTAAATGTGATCAAAGGACACCCCAATTATAAAATCAATTATGTCGTTGCTCTTGCCACTCGGTGAATCATGAGGCAACCAAATATTTAAAGAACCACATATAGATCTCAATGTATTTTTAAAAATTAAAAATGAGGAAAGCATTTATTAACCTATTTATAACCATCGTACACTAAAATAATGAACAAGACACATCTGATGTAAAGAAGGAGCATTCGCAAAGACAAATTATTAGACACACCAATTATATTTTCAATTTGCTAATAAAATGCTCTTAGAAATATTTCAAAAAATCAGCTAAATATTAACAGAAGCCACACCAATTGTAAAATTATTTTGCACTATTGCTCTTGTCGCTCAGTGAATCATGAAGCAACCGAATGTGTACAAAAACACATGTTGATCTCAACGAATTTTTTAAATAAAAAAAGATTACAGCAATTATTTAATCTATTTGTATAATCACATCATTCACATGTCCAATTTGAGTACGAAAAAATACTTTTTTGCATATTACAAAAAGACTAAATATGCTCAAAATATATACTCATTCTCAACTGAATTTGTTGTTCTGTGTATCACAAGAAAATGCACCACAAGACATATTAAGATACTATGAACAAGACACATAAAGCAAATTAAACCGAAAAAAAATATTAGGAAATATTGCTAAAATGAACAAGCCATATCTGATGTTAAGTTGGTGTACTCTCAACAGTAAATTAATAGACACACAAAATACAAATTCAATTTGCTAATAAAAAGCTCATATAAATATTTCCATAAAAGCTAAATGTTAACACAGGCCACACCAATTATATAATCAATTTGCACAGCTGCAATTGTCGCTCGGTGAATCAAGAAGCAACCAACTATTTAATAAAAAACACATAGATCTCAATGCATTTTTTAGAACAAAAAATGAGAACAACAATTATTTAGCCTATTTGTATAATAACATGTCCAACCTGAGTACGGAAAAATACTTTTACGCACACTTCAAAAAGGCCAAATATGCCCCAAAAGAGACACCAATTTGTAACTGAATTTCCTGTTTTATATGTCATAAGAAAGTTCAGCACAAGACACAATAAGCTATGCAAATTAAAAAAAAAAAACATTAAAGCATTAGATTAAGACCACGTTTCAACTTCTGTGTTTTCTAATTCAACATAGACCCATATTGAACAACAACAATACAAACAGTAATTTAGCACTGGAACACTATCGCTCACCGAATTTCTAAAATGATTAAGACACATCTGAATAAATTATATTACTAAATTATGTTAGATTTAATAAATTATATTATCACATGCATCTATCATAAATAAATTATATTACTAAAGTATCTGAAACAATATTAAATTCCAAAGATGGGAAAAAGGTACTAAAAAGTATGACAACGACAACAACTTTGTCAGGAAGGGTGATCACAGAGGCACTACACCAAACAATGTTCTTCAGTCTCCAAATAACACAACACAACCACAAGGGATAAACCGAAAACCGTCCCAACGACAAAAACTATTCAATAACTGATAACACCATTTTTGTCACATAACTGATAGAAAACAGCATGCGAAACCACCTTGGTACAGGGAACAAGTTCAACAAAAAAACCACTTCATTCACCAATTTCCAAGTTCTTTCACAGCCAACAGACACAGACCCATGTTTAATCATTCTCAATCCAAATATAATGCTCAGAATTAAAAATCTATACAAGCACCTAATTTAAATCTCAAAGACCCACTAACCTCGTAGTGTCGCGATGGTGCCGAAGGGAAGACACCCTTCTATTCGGGCTCGTCCGCGAGTGAAGGAGTGGCACTCGGTGGGAGGGGCGAATCCAGAAAGCCATGGGGTTTCTAGCGAACCCACACGACCCGATGAATTCAGCCGCGGCGTGTGGTGAGGCGGCGCTGGGTTGCTGCGTGTTGTTGAAGGTCGGACAACCAGATGCGTTTTCGAGGCACCTCCGACGATAACATGCACCAGACCTGGCGGCTTCACGGCAACTATGGGACCGTACTCTTGACGTCGTGGTCAGGTGGTCCGGCGGCGTTGATTTCTCTTGACGGCGGAGATAGCAACAATGGAGGCTATGCAGCACTGGATGCGGATAGGGGAGGTTGGGAGAGATCATCCACGGTAAGTCAATGTGGGTCTATAGTAAATTAGGTTTAATGGGGTAAATTAGGTTTAATCCAGGTTAACTTGGATGTGGCTTTTGTAAGTGAATGGGCTTGGTATCCAGCCCAACTAATGTTGGCAGATCTTGGCAGAAAGAATGTTGGTAACGTAGCATAATTGTAAGTTTAATTATTATGTTTTGTATAGAGTATACAAAATTGAGTTATATCTCAATATTCTATTTGATTTACTAAAATATCTTTATTTAT
>NC_029791.2:5688424-5689808 GCF_000816755.2 Arachis ipaensis | reverse complement strand
GCAAAAATCCGCCCCGTAAGAAGTAAAGTGGGATTGCATTGGAAGTAAAGAATAGATTTAAAAATATAAAATTTTAAACGAGAATATTTTAAGAATAAAATGTTATTAAAATTTCAATTTTCGTTTTTTAAAATTTCAGTTCTTTATATTTCTATTTTCTAAAAATACTGAAAAAATTAAAATTTTAATTCTAACCTTTGATAGTCAAATACAATAATTTCAATGTCCTAGTCTCAGTTACCAAACTATCTTATACTTGGTTTCTATCAATCTTAGTCTATCTCTACTATTAGACCAATAATATCTATTCTAACTGAATATATACATGTGTACATTCAAAAAAAAAAAACACTTTGCAATTTAGCGTTATGTTTTTGTGTACCATAAAGAAATAGATCGATGATCATCATTGGCATCCAAACAAAGAATCATTCTTTCTAACCCAAACCCAATGTTATTAATAAAAGTTTCGAAGCCCAAAGCCCAGCCGTTAGAGTTAACAAGTCACTCCACTCCCTACTCACATCACATCACATCAGACATGCTCCTACCTTTTTTTATCCACAAAAGTCTAAATTCTACAAACGTTTATTAACCTTACCTACCTTCTCTTTCTTTGCTTTTTGATTTTTGAACACTTTATTGAGTAAAACTGCTTAACTGGATTCAAATTAAGCTTTCATAGGCTGATTAGGCTCCCCCTCTTCCAATAATACCCCACCACGTCACCAGACTTTGCACAAAATCAAGGGCACATTTGACATTTTAATACTTCACAAATTTATAGGGATCATACTATTTTAAAATAAAAAAATTAAATAATTGATATCAATAAATTAATGAAAAAATAATTTTACGTAAATATTTTGAATAAAAATTAATTATACGTCTGTTTTAAATATATTTATACAAATTGAATCAAACAGATCCAATTTAAACATTTATATATAAATTAAAAGATAAAGTATATTTTTTATCTTTAAAATTTAGCAAAAATTTTAAAAATACTCCTAAATTTCATTTTGTTTTAACTGTCCCAATAATTTTCGATTTACATCAAATATATTTTTGATGGTTAATTTTTCATAAAATTTAAGACCAATTTAACGACGATTTTATAAGAACAATCTTCAACCCAATCAAATCAAGCATAATTTTCATGTATTATTATTAGATTGGTCTTAAATTTTTTGAAAATTTAGCCGTCGAGAATGTATTTCATGCAAATAAAAAACTTTTAGGACAAAATTGAAACAAAATAAAATTTAGAGATATTTTTAAAACTTTTACCAAACTTTAGAAACAAAAAATATACTTTACTCTAAATTGAATTAGCTTCATTCAATTTATTATTTATATAAAATATATATAATAAATCGTATCA
>NC_029791.2:5680510-5687562 GCF_000816755.2 Arachis ipaensis | reverse complement strand
ATACATACCCACATCTTTAAAATTCTTATTCTAAAAGATCTCGTTTCTTCATTCTCAAATTCTGTCGCAACTCCAGCTTACATCTGGAAGATCACAAAATTTTCTTTAAACTCTAATAATTAATTTTAAGGGTAATTTTTTTAAATAAATAAATGGATATTAATTTTACTTAATTACACATTTTTTAAATAAATACATTTTTTTATGAATCTATGAAAATTATTACTGACAATAGTGAATTAAGACGGATTAGGAGATAACGTAAACTGTTATAAACAGCAGTGATTTTTGTAGAACGTTATTTAGACATAAATCACTACAAACAATAGCAATTTATGTGTGTTGGATGTTGAACGTAAAGATGAAGACAAGAACGGTTTATGTTGAACGTGTTACTAATGCCTAAGTGTCCAACTCTAAGAGTGTATAGTATGTCAGGAGCTTCCAATTTGAAATTGGTGCTTTATTGTGGTAACGCTCAAGTTTCTCTCATAAATTAAATATTCACACTTCTAGTTGGAATAACGCCCCTCATCTCATTTTAGACGTTAACAACGTCCTTTTAGAAATAAAGTATACTCGTAGGCATTATTTTTGAATGGCGCCCTTTGAGTTGGGTATTACCAACAACGTCAAACTATCTTTGCATGCTTTGCTTGTTTCTTGAATAATATAGATTGCTTGCATGCTTCATTAAGTGGCGTCAACAACGCCTTCAACATGCATGTTTCATTGTTTGATTCAGGCTATTAACATGCATATAAGCTTCATGAATTAACATTAGTGCATGCATGCTTTTTGCATTTCATTATTAATTAATAGCACATGCATGCATACTTTAATCATTAATTCAAAGAAAGTTCGGCGCTGATAACGCCTAACTCAAAGGGCATCATCTAAGAGTAATACCTGCGAACCTACTTTTTTCTCAAAATAGACGTTGTTAACACTCAAAATAAAGGGTGTTATTCCAAATAGAAGCGTGAATATTTGATTCATGAAAAAAAATTGAGCATTTTCCCGAATGAAGCATCCATTTCAAATTGAAAACTCTTGATATACTAGACACTTTTGAAGTTAGACACTTGGATATTAGTAACACACTCAATCTAAATCATTAATACCTCCAATAATTTACGTTCAACATTCAATACACATAAACCGCTATTGTCAATAGAGATTTCTATAAATTCATAAAAAAATATATTTATGTTTTCGTTTTAAAAAATGTATAATCAAATAAAATTGATCTCTATTTTATTTATTTAAGAAAATTGCCTCATTTTAACGCAATTTGATTAGTTCGAAATTTTATTACTATCAATTTTTTCATTTCAAAAATTTTCCCCCAATGACGTCAACCACCGTTACCTCAGAAGTCTCCAGACCGTGACGACTGACGCACCCAATTCAATACCAATCTCAAACCCAAAACTCTTACTCTTTTCTTCTTCCTTCCCAGCAAAAAAAGAAAAACAAAATTAGAAAAAAAAAAGAGAGTTAAATTAAATAAAAGCAAAATTGGAATTTAGATTCCAAATTCCTCAGATTCCCCAAATCCAGTTCACTTTCGTTTTTATTTCCATTTCAGCTTCAATTTAATTTCATTTCCCGTTCAGATTGAGCTGAATTCGTTCTCCGTCGTCGTTTCGTTTCGCACCGAAATCGCATGAATCTGCGATTCTGATAGCAGAGAGCTAACAACCAACCGCCATGGCCGGAACCTCGACGACGCCAGAGAAGTCGGCGACGGCGATGGCGCTGATGTCTCCGACGACCTCGCGGTCGGTGACGCAGACGGTGAACGGCTCACATAAGTTTGTGATCCAGGGTTACTCTTTGGCGAAGGGTATGGGAATCGGAAAACACATCGCGAGCGACGTTTTCTGTGTCGGAGGTTACCAGTGGGCGATCTACTTCTACCCCGACGGGAAGAATCCGGAGGATAACTCAGCTTACGTTTCGGCGTTCATCGCTCTCGCTAGCGAAGGAACCGATGTGAGGGCGCTTTTCGAGCTCACGCTTGTTGATCAGAGTGGACAGGGAAAGCATAAGGTCCATAGCCACTTCGATCGGTCGCTCGAGAGTGGACCTTACACCCTCAAGTACAAGGGAAGCATGTGGTAGGGTTTTACGGATTCTCGATTTTTCTTTTTCCTAGTTTATATATGAATCCTATGACAATTCTATTGTGTTCCGAGTTTGATTTTGCTTTTCCTTTCTTTTGGTTTGCGGTGATATTTAGTTCGATTTTGATTTTTCATGGTGTTTGTATGTGTAATGAAGCTTATGTTGCATATGTGAGGAGAAATTAGGGATTATCTGGCCTCAGGTTCATGATTATTTACTCCATTCTGCAATATTCTTAACTTTGTATATTTGATACGCTCATAATTCAATGTTTGTGGATACAAAATGATGGTGTGAGGAGAGAATAATTTTTTATATGATAGAAGTGGAGTTGGAATGTAACATTGTCATCTCAAAGTGAGTTCATTATTGTTCTTCCTTAGACTTAGAGGAACAGTTCATTATTGTTCTTGATTGGGTCGTTCTTGCTCATAATTAACTCAATTGAAAACATTATACTGGTCAGAATAGTATTTATTGTAATTTATATGGATAATTGTTATTTTTGCCATGGGTCTTGTGATGCACAAATCGAATGCTTAACGGAAAAAAAAGCGCGCGTTCCATTAATTCTGTCCTTTTTAGTGTCTTCGATACATCATCATATTCCTTTTGTCTTCCCCTTTATGCCAATTAGACGCTGAAATGGATGCTGGGTTAATGCGAAAAAAAGTACTGTGCTATTTTGATGGTTGTGAAGTGATGATAAAGTTTATCTATTCTTGCAGGGGGTACAAGCGGTTTTTCAGACGGTCTGTGCTTGAAACCTCTGATTTTCTTAAGAACGATTGCTTGAAAATCAACTGTACAGTTGGAGTTGTGGTTTCAGCTACAGATTGTCCGCAACTTCACTCTATCAGTGTACCAGAGTCAGACATCGGATCTCATTTTGGTATGCTATTGGAAAATATGGAAGGCTCAGATGTTACTTTTGATGTAGCTGGGGAGAAGTTTCCTGCTCATAAGTTAGTGTTGGCTGCTAGATCCCCTCAATTTCGATCGAAGTTTTTCGAAGGCTTAGATGCAGAAAAGCGAGAGATCACAATATCAGATTTAGAACCTAAGGTTTTTAAGGTAAAAACGTATTATTTTGGTCCCCTTCCTGATTTTCTTTCATTCATGGCATTGAGTTTGGCTAGGATTTACTTTCAGTTATTGTGTTTTCGTCTGAGTTCTTTTGCTAGACTTTATGATTTTCTATATAGAAAAATGATATTGCAGGAATTAAGGGAGAAAATACAGATAAAGTTTTCAAATTGCAAAAAGATAAGCCTTTTTAAAAAATAAATAGCTGTTTAGTATGAAATGAAATGAGGATATACAAATGAATGATGTGGCACATTAGTCTTTCCATATCTAGTCACGATTGTTGTCAAATGTAGAAAGAAACAGCCATTCTATTTTATTTTCCCGCCTTTACTGATTTTGCGGATGCCATGTGATTCTGTACACGTCACTAGTATACGCCCGTGCGACGCTCGGGCTGATTAACTGATCCATTGAAAATTGAAGGTTACCATTTCTGTTTGCATAAAAAACATTAAAAATATAAGGTAAGCCAATATATAGACACAGCACATGGCTTTGAAAATGAACTTGTTAAATGATTTTGCTGTTCATTTTTTCGCTAGAGAAGAAAGAAATAGTCTGCCCAAGGCGAAAAAAACCTACCAAGTACATGTCCTTTCCAAAGGAGAGAGTTTTTTCAGCACATAATTTAGAACCCGCAACAGAACACATCTACGCACCCTTCACAGTAAAAAACTTATATAAGAATTAATAATTGCCACATGCCCCCTGTCAGAGTTGTTTCGATTGTGCTTTTGTACATCATTTGTCAAAATCTTTTAGTACCACATTTAAAAATATATGTTTAAGATACTATTCAGAACTGATTTAATCATAAGAAAAATCTCTTTTGCATTTGGATATAATTATTAAAATTTTGGTTATACTTTTAATAAATCTCCCTTCTTCTGCATCTCTTAAAACCAGAATTTTCTTCTCACATGCATCTCAGAAAAGAAAGCAGAACATTAAATTATTTTCTAATCATGATTTTTCTCTGTAAAAGAAGCGCTTATAAAAGCAGTCTGCAACTCTCCATAAACTCAGAAAAAATATTTTTGAAAGTATTTTTCTTGCAAAATAGGTACAAACATTATGCACCCTACCTAGGTATCCTAATTTTCCTTTTACTTTTGCAGGCCATGCTGCACTTTGTCTATAGGGATACCCTTACAGAAGAGGTGGACATGGTTCCATCTACCACATATAGTGATTTTCCAGCTTCGGATACATTGAAAGGGAAGTTGTTAGCTGCAGCAGACAAGTATGGCTTGGAGAGGCTTAAACTGATGTGTGAATCTTGTCTTTGCAAGGACATTTGTGTGAGTTCCGTGGCCAATATTTTGACTTTGGCTGACAATTGCCATGCTACAGAGTTAAAATCTGTTTGCCTAAAATTTGCTGCTCAAAATCTAGCAGGTATGCTTTATTGTCATCACTTTACCTCTTTCTCAACTTGCAATCATACACACGTTAATAGGGATGATTTCCTTGCAAGTTTTTGTTAGTGACGGCTAACTTAAAATTAGACCTGAAATGAAACATGGTTAGAATGCAGATACAGTTTCAAATTTAGAATTCCCCCCTTTCTTTTTGTTAGTTTTCTTCCACTACTTTCTTTTTTCACTCCTTCCTTTTCCCTTCTTAGTTATTTTTAATTTTCTGTGCTTGCATATTCCAATATAAAACACAGCATCTGGTGAGGGGTTTGTGTTTTGCATTTCGTTTTGTTTGTTCTTGAGATTTTAGAAAATTATGGATCATGAATTGCTGGGATGACTTTTGTTCCATGCTCTGATTCTGGGGCATGAGGAGCAGTTTCCTTGGCTTAGATGAACACACTGGACACCACAATCATTAGATTTTCATTAGTGTCATAATTAGTTATCAGTATTGGACTTCCTTGATTCATTTTTCAAACATGTCAGGCTACACACACACACACACACACACACGCACAAACACACACACATACATATACACTTGCAGAGAATCGCGTAAAGAGTTAATTAAAAACATTGACCTTGTTATTTCCTTTACCTTAATTTTTTACATACTTCATATGATGGTTCCTTTTTTGTATGGACTTTTAGCTGTTATGAGGTCAGATGGATTTGAGCATATGAAAGAAAAATGCCCATGGCTACAGTCAGAGATCTTGAAGACAATTGCGGGCTGTGAGAGTGACAATTGCAGCGGAGGGGAAAAATCTCAGAGCGTGTGGGCGCAGCTATCAGAAGGTGGTGACACAAATGGTAGGAGGGTCAGGCAAAGAATCTGATATCTGTTGTCACACACTGGTATCTCTCTGAATCTTTTGTAAATGCAGGTGATCATGCTGATAAAAATGATAAAGGCAAAGGAGAGGGAAAACCCTTTTCTGTCCAACTTCCCAATGTTTCAATGGGTAGTAGTTTAGGAAAAAGAGGTAGACCACTACTAGTGGTATGCGTATGCAGGTTTTTGTTGTCAATGTCACAAGTGATGTGTATGTTGCTAGTGCAGAGAAGTCACTAAAAATGAGCTACCTCTGGAGTAGTAGACTTTTGACACTGAATATACTTTTAGAAGTGGATAATTGGGTTGCTGGACTATTGCTCCTGTCTTCGTTCTAGTTAATTGTGCTATATTTTAACCCTCTTAGCATGTGTTTGTGAGTTTGGGTCTTGAAGGGGAAAAGAGTGAAGGGAAGGGCTTGAGAACCGACTCTGATTCAATCAAGTCATTCGTTTCTCTCCCTTCTAGTTGGGTGGTGTTGTTGTGTACCATGTACAAAAAATATTCATTTTGTAGCAATCATTTTCTTCATGATAACATTATCACAATTGTTAGTGACTAGCTCACAACATTTTATTTGTACAATAATATATTTCTCTGATATAAGCAATAGATGACTAGGGCCTTATATGGAAATGCCAGTTCTAAGTATTCTGGTTTCAGGCTATTGGAAATTTATGAATTTTAAACTTGAGTAGCCATTTTCTTACACTTACGGGTCTGCTCAATTTTAGCAGACATTTATGTGCAACTAGTGTTTGGGTATGTGCACGATCGAATTGTACGTGAACCCGGGAATTCTTTGTAATTACTCATTTTATTTTCATCTGAATTCTTCAATAGGCAATGGATAATCTCGGTGGTGGTTTTTTTAATGCATTTTGAAGTTTGATAAGTTATTTCCCCTAATTGAAGAGGGAAAAAAATGGAAAAAACCATGTGTCTAATTCAAAGAAACAAGTTACTATAAATCATAGTGAAAAAGCCATGTGTCTAACGGCTTTCGGTTATTAATTTTTAGGTGCATTTGAGTTTTCGCCATAAATTATACTCAATAAATTATTCCCACCATCAAAGTTTTTTTTTTTGGTCCCACCATCAAAGATATCTCCATCTTGCTGTTACAACGAGCATATTTATCGAATTATCCAACATTTTATAGGCCTAATGCTATAGATACAAATGTATAATGAGCCCGCTAGAAGGTGGACAATTTTCTGGCCAACTATGTAGAAGGAGTTTAAGGCCTTAAGTTCACCCTCCCTCGACTTCATCTTTCTAGATACTGTGCCACAGTACTTGAAGGAGTCATTACATGATGATGGAAAGGGGTAGTTATTCCCCAGTCAGATTTTTATTGGTTTTTTTTTTCTTTGGGCCTATGTCCCGTTTAGTTCACCAAATAAAAAATAGAATATAATAATTTATGTAGCTAAAATTATAGTTATAATATTTTTTTTGTTTCTCTGAATTGTGTGAAAAGTTGTGTGTAATATAACTATATAAGTATAAATATACTGTCCGTAAAAAAAAAAAGTATAAATATACTGAATTTATGTATAGAAAATCTGACATTG
>NC_029791.2:5676082-5680254 GCF_000816755.2 Arachis ipaensis | reverse complement strand
TTTTGAGTTATAATTATTCTTTGATGTCAGAATCTAATTCTAATTTAGAAATTTATAATTTATGGACGCACCACGCTTTTACTTTTTCTAGTAATCTTTGTGTTATAGATAGTTGAGTTTGGGTGAACTTCTCAAAAAAAAATCTTTTTTTAGTTATTTTTTTAAAAGATCTTATGAAAAAGTAGAAGTAATTTTATGTTTGGGTATCTAATCTAAAAAGATTTTTTATCTATCAATTATGTTTAGGTATAACAATATAAAAGTACTTTTTTAGTCACAAAAAAAAATATAAAAGTACTTTTTTGTTTATTTATTACATGAAAAATATCTTTTTTTTAAGAAAAAAATCTTTAAAAAAAGATATAAATTACAGCTTCTCAAAAAATTTTTTTTTATTTTTCTAGTGTTTTTATTTTTACTACAAAAAATTTGTCAAACACGCTAAAAAAAATTTCATTGAAAATAATATTTTTTTATCAAAATAAAAGACAATGTTCTATTCAATTAAGCTATTCTACAAATTCCCAATAAGTTCTTGTTCCCGGTTTTTTTCCTCTCTCTTTTTTTCAATGTTCTGAAAACCGGCCGGTCGGATCGGTTTAACCGCGAATCGACAATATTAAAAATTCGGTCAGACATATAAAACCGACAATAAAAAACCGGAAAATCGTTGAACCGAACGAGAACTGGCCGGTCAGACCGAACCGGAACCGGCCGGTTTACACAAAAAAGGGAAGCTTCCTTCGTTTCTTTCTCCCGTTCTCCCTTTCTTTCTTTCAGTCAGAGAAATCACACAAACCCAACCACAAAACCCTAGCACTGTAAGCCTACACCACCGCCACAAGGAGGTGCATACTGCCGCAGTTCGTCGCACTCAAAGTTCGCCATTCGTCATCTAGCTTCCCTCGTGCTCCAATTCTTCAACCCCTGTTCGCTGTCACCGATCGCGGTTGCTTCCTCGAGCTCGGCGTCCGTCGTCTTTGTCTGCTCAGCCGCGCTTCCGTCGCCGTTTGTTTGCCGTTCACGTTCGCGTCTTCGTTCGCGTTCGCTCGGCGTTCACTCGTTGTTCACCGTTCGAGTTCGCGTTCGTCTGGAAGCCACGTTGCTCTGCTTCAAACTCTGCGACCAACCCGCGTGTTCCACTCAGCCGTCGAACTGCTCTCTGTTGTTACCGCCGTGAGTTCCCTAAACCCGCCACTAGACAATACACTCACACAACAGACAACACCAATACTCTTCTTCAAACTCTGCAACTTCTGATTTCTACTACAATAAGTAATTATTTGATTTGGTAGTGGTTTGGATTTTTCCATAGACTAAATTAAAGTTACAATAGTTTTGTTCTCTTCTCTATCACATTGAAATTAAGCTTTGGATTCTCTTATTTCGTTTTAATTTTGCCGCACTCAACATGTTTGATGAAATGCTTTAACCATATTTCTGATTGGTTTTATAATTTCTAGCTTTTATAATTTCTCTCAGTCAAGGTTTGTGGTCTGAACTCTGAAGTTAGTGATTGATTTCTGATATGTTACTGATTCTGTTCTAATATGTGTTTTTGTTACTGATTTGTTACGGATTCTGAAATTGAGTAATGGATTTGTTACTGATTCTGTTCTATGGTCTTATGGATGATTATTGGATTTCTAGCCGTTCTGTTGCTGTTTTTAATTTGGATTATGATTTATTGATTTTAGTTATGGATGAAAGTATTAATCAAGAAGCAGTTGCTGATAATGTCTGTTTGAGTAATAATTCGTCTGCCAATCCTCCTAGTTCAAATGATTCTGCTAATCCTAATCCACCTAGTTCGAATAATAGTCAGTCACAAGGTTCTTCTAATTTATGGATTTTGATGATTGATAAATCTTCATGTTGGTTTTTAATGTTTAGATATTTCTTTTTACTATTTAACTTTTGAGATTGTATTTTGATAAAGATCATATGGATTTGATTGATGACACTTTGTTGTTGAATGCTAATTTTTGTTGTTGAATGCCCTGTTTGTTGCTGAATGATAATTTTTGTTGCTGAATGCTGAATGCTGTTGGTAATGGTGTTTTTGCTGCTGAATGTCCTGCTGTTTTTATTTCTTTGTTTGTTGCTGAATGTTGGTGACAGAATTTAGATATGGTCATGTTTGATCATTTTTTGATTTTTCAATGTGCTGTGGCTAGTCTTTAATTTCGTATCTGGTTATGGATACTTCTTTGTTTTGTAGTTGCTGATTTTGCTTTGATTTGTAGTTGCTGGCTCCTAATTATTGCTGGTTTTGCTGGCTTTGTTTGTTGTTGAATGTTGGTGGCAGAATTTAGATATGGTCATGTTGATAATTTTTTTTATTTTTCATTGTGCTGTGGCTGGTCTTTAATTTTGTTTTAATTAATAAAACTTTTATTAATTTTAGTTATGGATAATAGTATTAATCAAATAGAGATTAATAAAACTTTTATTAATTTCGAATGAAGCTGCTAATCCTAATCCTAATCCACCGAAGCAAATTTGCAACAAGTTCTTGCGGATTTTGATAATTGATAAATCATGATGTTGGGATTTAATATTTAGATATGTTTTTTTACTATTTAATTTTTGAGTTTGTATTTTGATAAGATCATATAGATGAGGTTGATGATATTTTATGTAGTATTTTAAATTTTGAAGATATTTTAAGATTTATATTAGACTGTAATGATATTCTAAGATGTTTATTCATAATTTATTTATTATTTTATTTCAAAACGATTTTTTTGGTTGAACCACTATTTGGATCGATTAGACTAATAAATTAATAAACCAGTAACTAAAACGGTTCGGTTCTCAGAACTTGTTTTTTCTACCTTTCACTTTTTTATTGATGGCTAAAAAAAAAATAAAACGATTGTATTTTATATATTTTTTTTGTCACATATTTCTTTAAAAAATCGTAACTATTATTTTTCTGTTTTGAAAAAAATGGGAGGAATATTTTTTATTTTATTATTTTAAAAATTTTACTAATTCAATTTTTTTTTCTTTAGTAATAGAAATCATATTTAACTCACTATCATTGGTTTCATTAATTACATAACCACGTGATACAACCCAGACCCGGTTATTTTTTACTTTTTTAATTTTTAAATGAAACGGCGTCGTACGCCAACTTCAAACCAAAACCCTAACTCTTGTCGCTCATCTCAAAGAACGTCTTTCTCCCTCAATTCTCAGACTTTCTAAACTCTCTCTTCTTACTCACTGCCTAGCCCACTGGAGTCTCTCTCAGTCTCACTCGCCGGAGTCTCGTCGTCCATCTCGCGGCCTTCCTCGTCGTCTCACTCGAGTCTCGTCCCTGGGCTCCTCGTCGCTGGAGAAGGAAGCAACTCGTGGGGTCGTCGCTTGCTTCGTCGCCTTCGTGGAGTCGTAGTCCCTCGTCGTCTTCTGGTTTCGGGTTCTCTCCGTCGCCGTGGGCCGTGGATAGTTGGTGAGTCCCTGCATCATTGCTTCCCCTGTTCTCTCTTTTCCAGATTTCCCTTTTCCCTGTATTTTGAGATGTTGCTGAATTGCTAATCAATTAATATGCCTTGTAGCTGATCTAAATGTTGCTTTAAATCATGACTGAACTAGGATTTGTTGAATTTGTTTTTGTAAGTTGAATTTGTTGTTGTAAGTTAAATTTGTTGTTGAAAATATCACTGAGCTAATTTTTCGATTGATGAAAATCATCACTGAGTTGAATTTGTTGCTGCCTTGCTGAAATAATTACTTAGCTAAATTTTTTGTTGCTGTTAATCATCATAGTTGAATTTATTGTTGAATAGCAATGAGCTGAATTTGTTGCTGTAAGAATAGATTTGGTTCTTAGTATTGATTGATTTGATTCTTGCATAAGCAGTATTGATTTGGTATAATTTGTTGAATTTAGCTCTTAATTAGTTTTTAATTTACTTATTGTGTCATGTTTTGCTCTCTTTATTTAAATTGAAAAAGTATTTTGTACTGGTGACCAGTTTATTTTCTACTTTTGCATCATTAGTTATGTTTAAGAATTGATACTTGTTTGTTATTAATGTGTTTGTGAATACACGCTTTTGATTTCATAATTTTAAGCTTATTTTTTGTAATTTTATATTTATATTTAATTGTGACCGGATTAACTAGTTCAACCGGTAATCCACCGGTTGAACCAGTGACCCAGT
>NC_029791.2:5670519-5675946 GCF_000816755.2 Arachis ipaensis | reverse complement strand
AAATAGTACTCCTCCCCGCTCATTCCAGCAGCCTCTGAACCCTCCAAAACCCTCAAAACCTCCCACCGCCGCTCCACCGCAAACCCCTAACACCCACCATGGTACGCGACGGTGACGCGATGGACCAAAACAATGACGCTTTGGCACCACCACTTCCAACCAACGAGAAGCGGAAGGGGAAGCACGACAAGCCAAAGCCATGGGACGAGGACCCTAACATCGATCATTGGAAGGTCGAGAAGTTCGATCCTTCTTGGAACGAAGGCGGCATGCTTGAGGTTAGCTCGTTCTCCACTCTTTTCCCTCAGTACCGCGAGAAGTACCTTCAGGAAGCTTGGCCTTTGGTGAAGTCCGCGCTCAAGGAATTCGGCATCTCTTGCGAGCTCAACTTGGTAAAACCGTAATTAATTCTCTTAAGTCTTTCCGCTAGGGTTTAAGTATTCATGTGCTTAATTATGGTGTTAAATTTTTGTTTGCAATTTGGAATTTTTATAGGTTGAGGGTTCAATGACAGTTTCCACGACCAGGAAGACGAGGGATCCTTACATTATTGTCAAAGCTAGGGATCTTATTAAGCTTCTTTCACGAAGTGTTCCTGCTCCTCAGGTATTCGATATTGTGTTTATCTTAAAGCTATGAATAGTTTATAATTGTAGCGGTTTTCTTATTGTTATGTTTTTTGTATGTGCTTTGTTTGTTGTGCTTCAGCTTTGGTGTTTTCTGTTTCTGAGAGTGAATTTAAGCCTAGCTTGTATTGTCAAGTACTCAAGTATGTGCAATAAGTGTGTGATTGAATTAGTTTATTTTAGGTTCAAACAATTTTTAATGTAATGCTTTCTGATGGAATCCAAATATGATATAGGAAAACAAGTATTTATTTTACTAGGATAAAAAGTTTCAGACTATTGAAAAAGGTTTTTTGAAGTGAAAAATATGACCCCCGAAGGTCTAGTGTTAAGGCTGTTCTCATAAGGTTGAGTCTATAGACCTAAAAGGAGTGGCTTCTTTTGAAAATTGATAAACTCTGATAAAACCTATGACATAGCATATTAGCATTGTTGCCGTTGCGCCTAAACAAACCCATAAATTCTGTGTTCTGTGTGATATTTTTTATTTCATATATTTGTACCTGGTGCTGCAATTTGGTTCTTATGTTGGGCTCGGTTGATTTCAGGCAATCAAAATACTTGACGATGAAGTGCAATGTGACATCATTAAAATTAGTGGCTTGGTTCGCAATAAGGTAATTTCTACGTTGCATTGCCTGAATTTCTAGTCTCCTTTGCAGATTCTCTCAATTTTACCCTAGATTTTAAGAGGGTTTGCTAGATATTATTTCTGCTTGTTCAGGTGGTATATATATTGTCTAGTCAAGCTGATGCCTTTCAATTGACTTTTGCAGGAGCGTTTTGTAAAAAGAAGACAACATCTTGTGGGTCCCAATTCTTCCACATTGAAGGTATGTTGTTTTTTTAAGGATTTTGATTTTTCTCGACTCTGGGATGAATTCTTTGTTAGCTCTCCCAAGGTCTTCATATTCATACTGCTGGTTGTTGATTTCGCCTTTGTAACTCACTTTTCTCCCACTATATTATTGTGTAGGCACTTGAAATACTCACTGGTTGCTACATTCTTGTCCAGGTAAGTTTTAATTGTTGCTCTAGATTGTTAAGATGGACTTCAACTTGATCCAAGATTTGGGTGGAGTACAGAATGAACTGACTTCTTTTGACTTTATGTTCACAATTCCACAGGGAAATACAGTTGCTGCAATGGGTTCATTTAAAGGCTTGAAGCAAGTAAGGAGGATTGTTGAAGAATGCATGCTGAATAAAATGCATCCTGTATACAACATTAAGGTTAGTGTACTTGTATTTTCTGTAGACTAATTTTATTGTATGAAACTTCAGGTGTCAAAAATTTCTCAAATTTCCCCACTTTTTCACATTGTCAGGTTCTTATGCTGAAGAAAGAACTTGAAAAGGATCCGGCCCTTGCACAAGAAAACTGGGATAGGTTTCTTCCAAAGTTCAAGAAGTATGCCTGCATTCATTTGATATTTTGTATTAACATTCATAGTACCCACACACTGCTGCAGCTTTATGACACCACACCTTTTTTAGGAAAAATGTTCAGCAAAAGAAGGTTAAATCTAAAGAAAAGAAGCCATATACTCCTTTCCCGCCTCCTCAACAGCCCAGTAAGGTGAGACAATGACTACCATCTCCTGTCATGTTGGATTTCATTCTATCATTGCTTAGTATAATCTCTTCTGACCTGTTGACCGCTTCTAGCATCACTTCCAACCTCCTCCCTTTGTTCCCCTTTTCTCAGGAGTTATGTTCATAAGAGTTTTAAATTGTGTTTGTTCTGTTCTTGTCTTGACATCCTGTGGTTTGTTGTTAATTTATGAATTGATGGTGTTTCAGGTTGATATTGAATTAGAAACTGGAGAATACTTCTTAAGTGCTAAGAAGAAATCAGCAAAGAAATGGCAAGAGAAGCAGGAGAAGCAAGCGGAAAAAACTGCTGAAAACAAGAGGAAAAGAGAAGAGGCCTTCATTCCACCCAAGGTTTTCCTCATATTTCTTTTGCAATATCCTCTACTTTTTGATACAATTTTTGCTAAGCGTATTGTTTTTAATGTTCTTTATTGCATTGTAAAAATTTTATTTGCACTCTTCAGGAACCTGCAAAGCTGGTGGATAAATCTGAAGATGCTAATAATAATAATGTAGCTGACATGGCAAAGTCCTTAAAGGTAACTTCAGCAGAATTTCCATTTTGCCAAAATGAATGTCGAACTCGGAGTGTCTCTTGATTGTGTTATCATCTAACTTGAATCCAAATTTGGTTTATCAACAGCAAAAAGCAAAGAAGCTAGGGAAGCGCAAATCCGAAGAAAACATAAATGCTGAGACATACATCATAGGATCATCAGAACAACCATCAGGAAAGAAATCAAAGAAGCAAAAATCTTAGTTAACATCGATCCTTTGGAGATGGAAGATGGGCTTGTGGATTGAAATCGATCCCAAAAATTCGTCTTTTAGAAAAGTTTTGACACTAGTGTGTAAGTCTATGGACATTGCTGCTGCAATTTGTCGAGAAAGTATGAGTGGGTTGCATTGTGTCTCACTCGTTCTTGCCTAATTAGATTGTAACATGTACCACAATGGTCCCTTTTCTAAATGTATTGGCCAAAATGGATCTTCAATTTTTCCTTTTAATTGGTGTTATTAAGCGTGATTTTTTAACATATAATATCTCTCAAATTTAGTTTCCTTAAAAATATACACTAAAATTAGCTACAAAAATCAGTTATCAATGTAGAGGATACATTGGAGTATAAAACACATTAAAAATAAGTTAAATTATATAAAGGTGATTGATTTTAATTGCTGAATTTGGTGTGCAAATAATATTTTTTTAAAATATATAGTGTGATAATATTATATTTGACAATATCAATTGACAATCTATTCTTTTCTGTTTTAGTATTTTTATCACCAGCCACATCTCAACAAGGTTATTTGAAACAAAGCAAGCAAAAAAAGAAAAAAAAGATTTCAAAAGATTAGTTTAATTTTCTTCTACAAAGTTAGCAGTACTTAATTTACCTTCAGCGTAGGCAAAGTTGCGAATTTATAGCTTGTACAATTAGTTTATGTTATTTGATGCAAATACACTTTTGAGCATAGTTCTTTGGAGTAAAAAATAAAATTAGTATTGAGATTTTTAGATATTTATCTTTATAGTTGTCAAAATTGTTTATCTAATCAAAATTATAATTCAATTAAAGTTTTAAAAATTTGAATTAGATTAATTTTTATTTAAAAAATTACATGAATGAAAATGGATGGTTAAAATTGGATTTTTTATTTTAATAAATAAATTAAATATAATAATTACCAAAATAAATAATTTAAAAAATATTTACCGAAATAAATATCCTTCTCTTATTTCGTTTACACTATAAACGAGATAAGACAGGTGGACGCGACACGTGTATATTTTGTTTACAGTGTTATAATTTTTGAAAATAATAAAAAATATTAATATTTTTAATTTGACCAAACTCTTAAAGATGGAATGTTTCAAATAATAGAGAAGATAAACCTTCCATTTTAAATAAGAGGGAAGATAGACGGTCCATTTAAAATAAACATAGACGGTCCATTTAAAATAAGCACGTTAACACGTTCATGAGTGCACCGTTAAATTGCCCACTATTAACACGGTTATCTTGGATTGACTCTTAATGGAATCATCAAACCAATTAATCCATCTCCATTGAGTTCTATCTAACTTATATTTCAAATTTTTATCAACTCCCATGCAACAAACGAAATTTTTATGTAACAAGCGATTGATTGATTGGATGATTCTAAGAGTCAAGATAACCGTTTTAATAGTGGGCAATTTAACGGTATACTTATGTGACTTTCAAAGTAAACGTGTTAACATGATAAATAGACAGTCTATTTTTCTATTATTTAAAATGGACGGTTTATATTTTCTAGTATTTGAAACATTCCATTTGTAAGAGTTTGATCAAATTAAAAGCATTAATATTTTTTATTATTTTTAAAAATTATATTTAATTATTTATTAATGCATATATCTCGTTTACAATATAAACAAGATAACATCTATCTAGGTTATTTTAGAATCAAACAGAATCTTTGTTATTGTTATATATAGTGTGAAACTGTTGAACATATCACACATAACCTAATCAAAGTCTCATTCCTTGGTTCCCAAGTACTCAACAGAAAGCTATATTTATAGCCAATTCTCAATCCTTTCTTCAACTTGACAAGTGACAATGACAAAGACGGAGGAGATACAGAAGGACAAAGAGTGGTGCGACCATTGTGTGAAGTTTTCCCAAGTCAAACGCGAAACCTACTCTAGTGGTTTTTGGTCCAAGTAAGTATAGTATGTACATATATATATATATTCCTAATTCATTCATCAACAGTTTTAAATTAATTATGATTCAGAAAAATTTTATTATACTTATGATTTCACTATGTTTTCCAATGTTGTGTGTGTTATAGTTCTTGTAATACATGTGGAAGGATTCTCTCAGATTCATCATTAAGGGGCTTCCCACTCCCAATATCCTTTCGAGTGAGTATGAAGAGGAAACACAAAAGTGGTTCCGGAAGAAGAATAAAGAAGGCAGTGGATAAGCATAATCATGATGATATGGAACAAGTGGAGAAAACACAAGGATTAAAATCAAAATCCAATGATGATAAAGATGATGATGGAATTGATGATACAGGAACAGATTGTGCAAGTTCTGTAACTCGTTCATAATTTTTTCCAGTTTAACCAACTAGGAGTATAGTCAAGTGGAACCAGTTGAAAAATAGGTTAGTTATTTTATAGGAACTTCCCACTATCTTAATGTTTAAA
>NC_029791.2:5667514-5670374 GCF_000816755.2 Arachis ipaensis | reverse complement strand
ATTATGTAAAGTGAAAGATATCAATAAAATAAAATAGTACGAATTTAATTAATTAAATAAATATAATTCTTATTTATTTTTTATTTTAAATTCTAAATTCTAATTCCTAATTCATGTATAGGGTTTATTGTAAAATCAAATCGAATTTTGCAACAACCTACTTTAAAACTGAAAAAATTATATTTTTTTAGATTTTTTTTAACTAAATCAATTGGTTCGGTTCGATTTATGATGGATTCGTAAAAAATTGAACCAAATCGAACAGAAATAACACATATTCCAGCTTTGACTTGTCTCTTCTGTCTTCATTAGCACTCAAACAGAGCAATCAAGTTAGGTAAAAAATCTTTTTTCAAGTTATTTTTTTTAAAAGATTATATGGAAAAGTTAAAATTTTATGTTTGGATATCTCATGTAAAAATATCTTTTTATTTATCAATTATGTTTGGGTATAAGGATATAAAAGTATTTTTTTGTTTATTTATTACACGAAAAACATCTTTTTTTAAGGAAAAAAGATCTTTTAAAAAAAGATATAAATTATATCTTCTCAAAAAAGATATTTTTTTTAAAATTTTTCTAGTGTTTTTACTTTTACAACTAAAAAATAATTTATTTATAAACTATTTTTAATATAATTATTTATTGTTTAAGCTATTTTTAAAAAAAAATAATTAAATTATTTACTCAAATTAAATCTGAGTCTATTTAAATAAATATTGAAATTCGAATTTTATTTGTTTATATTATGGTTTTAAAAATTAGATTGGACTGACTGGTTGAACCGGTTCGACCGAAATCCGACGCTGTAAACGGTTTGGTTCATCACTAAACCGTTCATATAGAACCGGAGAAAAACCGCCGAACCGCCCGATAACCGGCCGGTTTGTCTAATGTGACGTCGTTTCGAGGGGGGGAAAAGAATAACGCGTTGCTGCTTGCTGGTCTCTGTCCTCTCTTTTGTTACTTTCATTCATTCCTTCAGTCAAAGAAAACACAAAGGGAAAACCCTAGCTAGCCTCCATCGCGGCCGAACGGAGTGACCCATTGCCACCCTCCGTGGCTGTCCGAGGAGTCTCTCTTTGTACTGTCGGCGTTATCCAAGTCAAATCCCCTGTTCGATGTCTTCTTCCTCGCTCGGCGCCCATCCTCCATTTGTCGTCCTGTCGCCATCGTCTCGTCGCCATTGTCTCGAAGGTCAGTGGCTTTGGTGTGCACTTGTTTTTCGATTTTCGTTTTATTCTTTGAATCTCTGTTCTGAAATCAACAAATCATTGAATGATTATAGGGTTTTGTGCTTTGTTGAAATCATTGATTTGCTCTGACTTTGGTGTGCTACTGTGGGTTCTGGGTTCTGGTGTGTTGTGTGTTTTGTGGCTCTGCTGTGCTGTTGCTTTGTGTTTTTGTTGAAATCGTGAATGATTATTTGATTTTTGGGTTCTGGCTCTGCTGTGCTGCTGCTGCTGCTTTGTGTTTTTGTAAAATTTGTAGATGATTGTTTAATTATTTAGCTCAGGGTTGTGTCTTTTGTGTTTTAGATTACATAGAAAAAAACCAATTACTTGAAACACTTGCACACAAACATGCCCAGAAAAAACAACTGCAACATTGAACAAAGTGTTCTAATATTGAGCAGGATTGGCCGAGTCGTAACCCTCAATAGCCTTGAAGAGAGCTTCACCCTTGGCCTTACCCTTCTTCATGTCTTCCTCGTCAGGCTTCGAATCTCCTTTGGAGTGGAACTTCACACTCAGCTTCCCAATGGATTCTCCGTTGGGTCCTTCTACCAACAACGCTGTAGTTGTATGCATAGTTAGCCTCATCTATTGCCTCCACTTTGTGCAATATAAACTTGCTTTCTCCATCTGCATATATATCATTATTATCACAATTCACAACTATGATTATCTCATATATAGTATGTTTACTGAATTGAATAGTTACTGACCCTCGACAATGGTGAGTTTCTTGATGGTTCCAGGACCACCGTTTCCCTCAACGATTTCAACACTCTTGATGTCATCAATAATCTTAGGGGTGATAGAATCCGCATCCTTCATAGCATTGTAAAGTTTGGCAGTGGGGCACGGGGGAGGTGATTTCATCCTCGAATGTGAAGACGGCCATGATTGTGAATTAAGAAGCTAAGGGAAGGAATCAAAGGAATGAGAAGTAGATGGTAATAGGTGAGGTTAGCTTTGTAGTGTGTGTTTGATGAGCAGAGGAATGACTTCTATTTACTTTTAGGCTTTTAGCTGCTGGGAGAGTAATACTAATATGCTGTTGTTGTGTTGTGCAATTTTGTGACTTAATTATGCTCAGATAGATAGATTAGATTTATAGTTAGATTAGATTGTGATTGTTTTGCTGATTTATTGATTTCAATTATGGATGATAATATTAATCATGGAGCAATTCTTGATAATAATACATATATGGATAACAATTTGTCTACCTCCTGTGTCGAATGATGTTGTTAATCCCAATCCTCCTAGTTCTAAACTTCCAACGATAGTCACTCAAGCTTCTTCTATATTTTAGGATGTTTATTTGTAATTTATTTATTATTTTATTCTAAAACGGTTTTTTCGGTTAAACCATGGTTGGACCGGTTAGATCAGTAAACCAGTAAACCAGTGATCAGAGCGGTTTGATGACCGGTCCGGTTCTCGGAACCTTGGTTTATACAGTAATTTATTGCCCAGTATCAAACAGTAAGTTTTAGATTTGCCACGGACTAATTCTTGACAAGAAATATGCGAAAAAAAACCCTCTGAATCAGAGCTCCCAATCTCCCATCCCATCCCACCCTCCCCCTGTCCTCTCACTCTCTTCTCCCATTGAATCTGATTCACTCCCA
>NC_029791.2:5663431-5666640 GCF_000816755.2 Arachis ipaensis | reverse complement strand
TCACTCCCTCTCCATTCTTACCGGCGGCTCTCACTCTCCTCACTCCTCACTCCGTCCCCGGGCAGTCCACGACGGAGCTTCCTCTCCTGCTACTGTCTTCCTCGGAGATTAGTATTTTATTTATTTGCTTTTTCTATTTTGAAAATAACCACCTCTGAATCTCTGTTGCTCTCTTATTTTTCTCTGATTCTTTTTTCTCTGAATTAAGCCCTGAATATAGTTATGTATGAATATAGTTCTACACTGATAAGAAGGTCTCTTTTGTCGGAGCGATTGGGAAGATTTCTTCAATTTAATGTAATGATTTCTTCTCTCTTTCAGTCTCTTCGATTTAGTCGATATGAACTTTGCTGTTTTTTAAATATTCAAAGTCTGTTAGCGTATTGGTGTATGAAAGTTAATTGTGTATTTGGCTAATTGGCTCTATAATTTTATCTTCAGTTAGGTAGTCAATTTGTATTAACCATGTAAGTTTTATTATACTTAAAAGTGTAGTTATTATTGGTGCTATAAATATAATTCTTATTGTTATTGCTGCTACAAATGAATGATGTGAAAGAACGCTTTCTTAGCTTGATATTGTTGTCGAAGTGAATCGAGGTGGATGTTGTTGCTTTGATTTTTTATCTTAGTTGTTGACTTCTTGTTTCAATTTTATGATTCTTGAAGCTTATATGTTTCAATAGCTTGATGAAAAATCTTGAAGCTCGATAGTTGAATGTGTCTAATTAAGCAAAACTAGCTATTCTGCTACTAATATGCAGAATTTCTTGGTGTTCATTTTTGTGACAGGATTTTATTTAGTTACTTAAATTTTTTAGTGTATAGATGTTGGTTTATAAGACATTTGTATCTTGAATTTGGATGTGATGTACTCATTAATTTTGTTTATCGAACATTTGGATTTGAGAATGTATATGATTTCCTTTCAATTAAGATTTAAAAACCGATAAAATCGACCGAACCAAATCGCTTTTGGTTCGCTTTGGTGGAAACAACACAACCGATTGGTTGATATCTTGTAGCAACCGAATTGGTCAGTTCGGTTGGTTTTCGGTCCAAAACCGAATTGATAACACCCCTAGCTCGCTCTGTCCCTCCTCGCCGTCTTCTCCGCAGCTCGTCTGCATCTTCTCCCTAACCCACCAGGTTTTTTTTTCAATGTAGTTTTTTTATTATTTTGTTACTGATTTTCCAGAAGAATTTCCATTTACACAGCACTATATATTTGCAAGCTTGTTATTTTAATATTTCTTTGTTGGATTGAGTATAAATAAAACCTTTGGTATATAAATTGATAGCTTACATACTCCTAAAATATAGTTCTGTTCTATGTGGCTTTTAATATGCTTTGTTGGCTTACTAACTGCTTCCACCTATTTCAAGAATCAAGTCCCTAAGACTTGAAGTCAGTTGTAATAAAATCTCTGCTCTTATCGTCCATAGTTTGAATTTCTGATTTGAATAGTTAACCTTGTTTAGGTAGTATTTTTCTTGGATTTAAGATGCATTGTGTATTCTTCTGCATGTCTCTTATTGAAGACTAGAGTTCTTGGATGATGGTAGCAAAGCCTCTGTGGCATTCTCACATACACCTCGTTAAGCAAACACTCGCCGCTATAATCAAAGACCTTCCCTTACATGCTCATCGACCTCCTTCCCCCTCTCCCTCATGGACAGAAGATGCTGTTTCACAAGTGATTCGGTTCATCCCCTCATGCTTCTTTAGGTCCCCTCGCTCGATTGGCTGCCAAACCAGTTTCCGACACCGCACTCCTCTCCGACAGCGCAACCTCAATGAAGAACAACGAAAGTTCCACCACAACCTCCTTGTGCTTGGCCCTGCTGCACACAGGGACCCCGGCAGGGTGAACCTTGGTCTTCACAAAGCCCTCCAGTTCTTCCGATGGGTCGAGGCTCGCTTTGGGTTCCACCACACTGAGGTCACGTGTCGCGAGATGGCAATTGTGTTGGCCAGAGCAGATAGATTCACTGCTCTTTGGGATTTTTTGAAAGAGATGTCTGGAAAAGAGAGTTCCAAGCTTGTGACCACCGAGACCGTTACGTGTTTGATAAAAGTCCTAGGAGAAGTAGGGCTGGCTAATGAAGCATTGTTTGCATTTTATAGGATGAGGCAGCTTGACTGCAGACCGGACATTTATGCTTACAATACATTAATTAATGCGCTTTGTAGGGTTGGGAATTTCAGGAAGGCTAGGTTCTTTCTTGAGCAGATGGAGTTGCCGGGGTTCCGGTGCCCACCGGATACATTTACTTATACCATTTTGATAAGCTCTTATTGTAGGCACGCTATACAAACCGGGTGCAAGAAGGCCACAAGGAGGAGGTTGTGGGAAGCGAATCACCTTTTCCGGCTCATGCTCTTCAAGGGATTTGTTCCTGATGTTGTGACTTACAATGCCTTAATAGATGGTTGCTGCAAGACCTATCGCATTGCGAGAGCATTGGAGTTGTTTGAGGACATGAAGAAGAAAGGATGTGTCCCTAATAGAGTTACTTATAATTCTTTAATAAGATACTTCAGTGCAGTGAATGAGATTGATAGAGCTATTGAGATGTTAAGGGATATGCAGAGGTCGAATCATGGAGTACCCGGTTCGAGTTCATACACACCTATCATTCATGCCCTTTGTGAAGTTGGCAAGGTTCTTGATGCTTGGAATCTTCTTACTGAGATGGTTGATGGAGGGTTAATACCTAGAGAGTATACATATGCATTGGTTTGTGATGCAGTTTGCAAAGCAGGTGAAAGTAGCTTGTTAGAGGATGAAGTTCATAAGAAAATAAAAGAATGTATTAGGAATAGATACAGGCAAACAATGAAATTCAAACCCATTATGGTTCGCAAGGGGTATCCTGAGATAGAGGGCATTTGAATAATTTGTAATTACATTATTTATACCAAGGTTTCTTGTTATTTTTTGTGTGCTATCATTGAAAATTTATTTCATAGTTAACAGTTTAAACTTAAATAGTTGTTATAAGTTGGAATATTTATTTGGCTCAATTGTTTATGAAACATTTATGTGGAAATAATGATATAATTCCCTAGCTAAATGTAATGAGTAAAAAAAGAGTAATAAACTCAAGACCCAATTAGGATAGTTTTATTAGTCCGTGTAAATTATTAATTTATTATAAATAGAGATAGTAAGAATGTAATTAAAAGAAAAAAAAAAGTAATCGAT
>NC_029791.2:5659073-5663245 GCF_000816755.2 Arachis ipaensis | reverse complement strand
ACTAACTAAAAACAATAAATTAGAGATAATCACTAGGAATTAATTCACATAAACCATGATTTTTTTCCAATTGCGGGGATTTCAAAGTTGTGTGCAATTGATAACTAGCTTTTCATGAATTCAGAGAGGCCCAACAATTTGGCTTATTCCCTGGCAAGTCATGCTGTCAGTGCCCTATGTTTTGTTGTATTTTTTGGATCATTCCTTAAAGTTTTGTGTTAGGATAATAAAGAAAAAAAAAAAGCAATTGGTTTTAGGGTTTTATTATGGTGGAAAGGTACAATGCAAATGCAAAAAGACATGAATGCATATATGGAGAGATCCCATTTAGATTGATTGAACTTGCATAGTTGTCATTTGTAGTAATTGATGGAATTATGAGAACGTGTTAATGAATTTAAAGTTATTCTATTTTGTTTCTATGTGGAAAGCCATTTACTCTTTTAATAAAGAAGAACCATACAAAATGTTGTACCAATGAAACTGAATTCTTAAATTGCATATGAATTGGCCAAACTATTTTAAGGATCAAATCTATTATTTTAATGAAAAAAAAAATGAATAACATATAATAATTGGTCATATTATTGTTGGCATACTATTTTTTCTATTAAGTGTAAAACACATCAAATGATTTTCTGTATCTAAATGTAATGTGTTTCATTTTAAATTTTTTGAAACTTCAAAATTTTAATTCTTCATCATTAATCAACTGATATTAGTTTGCTTATGTGTTAAGTTTTTTCAACGAGTGCTAATGTTTAAGTCTCAATGTTATATTTTTAGGTTCTTATAAATATTCAAATATTATGGTTTTAATATAGAACTTTGTTTAATTGCTTTAGATCATGGTAAATATTCCTAATTTTTCTTTTGGTCATTATAAACCTCAATAATTAACACTAAGCCTAAAGGGGAAAAAAAGAACCCTTAAAAGATAACTAATGCTTATACTAAAATAATATTAAAGCGATCCCTTTATCTATTCTATACCTTTTCAATAATTGTAAAAACACCAAATATTATTTGACTCCCATTTGGAAAGGTATAATTAAAATGCAAAGTAAGTTCGAAATTGGAAACTTCTGGCACATGCCTTGTTGGGTATGTTTTTCACTTTTTTGTGACGATGACTTTTTTTATTGATTAAGCAAAATCAAAATCGTATTGGAACTTGGAAGAATAACAAAGCAAACTCATAAGGACATTTTAAACATAGTAGAAGTCTCTTTAAAACTACTCTCACTATTTTCTAAAATGCTTTTTTTCAATAAGATTTTTAAAAAATTACAGGAATGATATTCATACAACTATTAACTTTTACCTATATTCTGTTGTCAAAAAGGAAAAAGATTTTACTTATATTAAACAATTCTTAATTTGCAATTGATATAAATAAATAATTTACAGACTAAAATTCTAAAATAGTCTTCGAAATTCACATTATACATTGATTTAATTTACAAATTTTTAATTATATTATTATTTTTTAAAAAATTGATCTCTAAACAGTAAACACTATAATGATCTCTGGATTTAAATAAATTAAGGGTTGATACTTTTTTCTTCTTATGACTTATAAGCAGAAAATATACTCAAAGGAAAGAAGGGAATAGACATGTCACATGTCCAATGGCCCTCAACATTTCATCTATAACACAAATAAATAGATAAAATAAAAGAACAAAATTTTTTCGAAGAAAAAAAATTATTTACAATTTTTTAACTAATATATAAGTATATAACCAATAGTTTCCCATTCCTTTGACCCTTTGGGGAGCAAAAAATTACACAATTCAGCCAAATCAAAAACTGGTTCACGAATCAACTAATGCACATTTATATATAGTTCGAATTAGCATGTTTCGAACTTGATTTACATGTCACATTGATTCGAACTACACACACGCACACACCCACTAATTCGAATTAGCCTGATTCGAATTACACATAGAGTAATTTGAATCAGGGTGATTCGAACTACACCCAAGCACGAAACGCCAAGTAATTCGAAACTGGCTGATTCGAATTACACAAAGTTTAATTCGAATTACATTGATTCGAATTATACAGGACCAAACGTGTATAAATATGGTGTGAACGTGAGTTGATCTCATTAGAGTGTAAAAATGGTTAGTAAGAAGAGTTTTGTTGTGTTGGTTCATCACAGAGGGTCGATTAAGAGAAAAACACGATCTGGTGTGAAGTTCACCGATAAGGATCCTCTCAGCATTTTTATGAGGCCTACGACGAGCTATGATGACCTTGTTAATTCTGTACTACAGAAACTTGGTCTGCAAGGCGTGAAACGGGTTAATAAGTTTTTATATCGCATTCCAATCTCAGTGTTGCAAGAACTGCAACTGGACTCGTCCTAAGAACTGCAGCAGTACCAGGCATCGTTAACTGAACTCCTAACACCCACCGCGGTAGCTCATTGTACGACTCATCCCAATCACCATAGATGTGGGCAACGACCTTCTGTTTTGCCAACCAAACCCTCCTATAGGTTGGCCTGGATCCAAAGTGTGCCGCCGTTGCATTCAGGAGAGCCTTGATGCTGACGGATGCATCGGCTCTAACCATTGGCATGATGAATGCCGATATCACATGATAGTCCAGACTCCTGTGGTCACTAGAGATGGACGTCGCGAGACACGTATGTGGTCCGTTGTACCTTTTTACCACCCAAATACCCTTGCGCTACCGGAGACTTAGCCTAATCAACCATGTGCACCCATTCCTAAACTTAGAATACTTCCCAACATACCGGCGATAGTTAGACTCCACCACCTTGTATTGTACCCCACGTCGGATGCTATACGTCTTCACACTTAACACAGCCTCATCTTTATCTTGAAACCGCTGACCAACCTGAAACTCTGTCAGACCTGCAGACCCCTCGGCATCTCTAGCACCAAATCCAGCAGGCTCCCCAAGAGCCCCCTCCTGTCTCATGGCATCCAGGTCCAAAGATGAGAAGTGCGGAGGGTATTGCTGTGTGCCAAAACTAGAACCACCTCCTGCCCCAGCTGGCTCACTCCCTCGAATATCATCGCCACTGTCATCAGCAATGATATCCGGCTCCACATCATCATCGTTTGCATCATCCAGCAATGCATCGCCTAGACCAGCCGGTGCAGCACACTGTAAAGAGTTCGGCACAGTCTCCCCTATTCCAACCTCACCGCCTCCACTACAGTTGAGATAAACAGCAAATGAAGGGGAGGCGACAGGCTCGACCGGAGGTTCATTCACAGGGACGGACGAAGATGCACCAACAGGTCTGGAGTTAGAACCGGCTACCGTGCCTACAGTGTGGGTATTCCGGTTCGAACCCCCCGGGCTAGAAACCACATCAACCAACTTCGCCAACAGTTTAGGTGTCCTAACTTCGGAAAACTGCCGACGACAATGAAACATGACCTACAAGTCCTCATTACTCCCGATCGTGAAACAATCATACTTAACGATTTCTTGCAGCATTGAGATTGAAATGCGATAGAAAAAATTCTTAACCCGTTTCACGCCTTGCAGACCAAGTTTCTGTAGTACAGAATTAACAAGGTCATCATAACTCGTCGTAGGCCTCATAAAAATGCTGAGAGGATCCTTATCGGTGAACTTCACACTAGATCGTGTTTTCCTCTTAATCGACCCTCTGTGATGAACCAACACAACAAAACTTTCCTCACTAGCCATTTTTACACTCTAATGAGATCAACTCAACGTTCACACCATATTTATACACGTTTGGTCTTGTATAATTCGAATAAGTGTAATTCGAATTAAACTTTGTGTAATTCGAATCAGCCAGTTTCGAATTACTTGGCGTTTCGTGCTTGGGTGTAGTTCGAATCACCCTACTCTATGTGTAATTCGAATCAGATTGATTCGAATTAGTGGGTGTGTGTAGTTCGAATAAATGTGATTCGAATTACATGTAAATCAAGTTCGAAACATGCTAATTCGAACTATATATAAATGTGCATTGGTTGATTCGTGAACCAGTTTCTAGTTTGATTGAATTGTGTAATTTTTTGCTCCCCTTAGCTTAATTAAGTGATTTACCCATTTTTATATTATTTGTTTAATAAAATATGTAAAAAAAATATATTAAAAGTTATCAGAATTTATTATTTTTAGTCATTACTTAATTATTAATTTAATTT
>NC_029791.2:5658270-5658553 GCF_000816755.2 Arachis ipaensis | reverse complement strand
TAAAATGTAATCTTTTACTTTAAATTATTTAAGTAAAATTATAAAAAAAATATTGAATGATTATATGCTTTTAAATATTGAGGACATTGTAAATGAATATTTTGATTTTCAAAGAAAGGTTTGAAAATTGAAGAAGGTATGCATGTAGTGGGGAAGAGAAGAAAGAGCAAATGAAACAGCAAGGCAGCTGAAGGGTCCCCGGTGGCAGCTCAGCATTCCCCATTCACCACCTTCGCTGGCATCCACGCTTCTCTCTCTTTCTCTCTCTTCGCATTCCCTTTTT
>NC_029791.2:5652719-5657870 GCF_000816755.2 Arachis ipaensis | reverse complement strand
ATTCGCTGCCTCTTCTTCTCCCACTTCTTCTACCGCAACCACTCCATCTCTCCCTCCCCCTCCCGCAGCCTCCGGAACCCTCCACATCACCACCACCACCACCAACAACCAGAGAACCGGCGACGCCACCGCAACCCCCCTCCCGCCGCCGCCTCCAGGTAACACTTCCCTCCCCCCCCCCCTTACTCTTTACTCCTTACCCTTCTTATTTTTTCTACCTCCTCCACCGTTGGCGCGACAAGATCCGCACCTCCACCCCTCTCCACCTCCTTACCTTCTCCGAGATCTCCGCCATCGTCTCCCTCATCGCCTCCTTCATCTACCTCCTCGGCTTCTTCGGCATCGATTTCGTCCAATCCTTCATCGCCCGCAACTCCAACGACGCATGGGAAGAAGAAGAAGAAGAAAACGAACAACAAAAACTTGAGCAACACCGCCGCACCACTCAGATCCTCCCTACTCCTCCGCCGCAGCCGCAGCCGCAGCAGCCTGAAACCCTAATTCCGTCGATTTCCTCCGCCGACGATGAGGAGATTGTCTGCTCGGTCGTCGACGGCAGGACACCGTCGTACTCGCTTGAGTCGCGTATCGGTGACTGTTTTCGCGCCGCAGCGATTCGCCGCGACGCGCTGCAACGCGTTACCGGGAGATCCTTGAAGGGTCTGCCATTGGAAGGGTTCGATTACGATTCGATTTTGGGGCAGTGTTGTGAGATGCCGGTGGGGTACGTTCAGATTCCGGTAGGTGTGGCGGGGCCGTTGCTTCTGGACGGTGTGCAGTATGTTGTGCCGATGGCGACGACGGAGGGGTGCCTCGTTGCGAGCACAAATCGGGGATGCAAGGCAATCAGCGCCTGCGGTGGGGCCAGCAGTGTTGTGTTGAGGGATGGGATGTCGAGGGCTCCGGTGGTGAGGTTCGGCACTGCGAAGAGGGCGGCGGAATTGAAGTTCTTCTTGGAGGACCCACTCAATTTTGATACACTTTCCGTTGTTTTCAACAGGTTGGTGTTCTTGTTTATTTTATTTTAATTTATCCTTTATATTTTAATTGCTTTGCCGGCAAATGTCATCTAATCCTTTGTGGATTCATTTGAATGACTTTGGCAGTATATGATTGAATGAATGTCTGTGCATGCATATAAATTGGTGCTTTTTTTTTTTTTTTTAAAGTAAAATATTTGTTTGAAGGATTTAAGTTTGGTACACTAGGATTAAACTTGTTTATTTATGCCATAATAATTAAGTTGTATTATTTTTGTTTGACTCTTGTTAAAAGTGGGTCAGAAGTTGTATCAGATGGGCGTTATGTGGATGTGTGAAATTCTTTTTGTAATGGTGGTGGTTGATGGTTCTGTACTTCTGTGTGTGGGAAAATCTTGTTGTTTTGATGGTGATGGATTGTTCTTGCATGGATTAGAGTCTTATAAGACAAGTGTGTGTCTTTTCTTTTTGGGGTTGGGTAGTGTTTGTTAGGTGAGAATTATAGCTGTAGTTATATCCTTCACTTGAAAGTTGCATGATTTGTTTCCGAAAATGGTAAAAGAGGAAATTTGAGGGTGTTAAGGTCTAGAGCACTTTTAGTTTTAGACGCTAGTCTATTGGTTTTTGTTTCTTCTTAGAGGTTCCTCTCAATTTAATGCCTTGGCCTTTGGCCTTTGATTTTGCGCCCCCTTTGTTCCCTCTTCCGTGAAAGACTTTGTTGGTGGAGAGATTATTGTTATAAATACCCCCCTCCTTTTTTCTCTTGTTTTTATTTGTATTTTTGGTGTTCCGAGTTTGATGTTGATCCCTTATTTAAAGTGAAGAGACGGAGGGCTAGATTGTGGACTCGTTTCTAGGATATTTCTTTTTGTGTTGAAATTTGGATCTGATAATGTTTTTATGCGTGGTTTCAGGTCCAGTAGATTTGCAAGGCTTCAGGGTGTTCAGTGTGCTATGGCAGGGAAGAACGTTTATTTGAGATTCACTTGCAGCACTGGTGATGCCATGGGGATGAACATGGTTTCCAAAGGAGTGCAGAACGTTCTTGATTTTCTTCAAAACGATTTCCCTGACATGGATGTCATTGGCATCTCTGGTAATTTTACATTCCTCTTCACAACTTAAATTGATTGTGATGTTATTTGGTATGCCTGATGTGATGGATAGCATTCAATTGACATATATATATATATTTTTTAATATGCGATCGCATTGTTTGGTTTTTCGTCCATATTCAATTATGGAAGTGGTCCAATTTCATTATATCATCTGTGAAATTTTTGCTTTTTAAATATATATTATATTATGTTGTTATCATTTATCTGTTTTGAATTGGAGAATTGTGCCTTGCAATGGTGTGATTGTAGAGGTTATTGTGTGGACATTGTCAAGTTGGTTAGTTATTTGAGTTTGATTTGTTTGTTCCATTTGCTTGTTAAAATCAGACCAATATTCCTAAACCTTTATTATTAATTGGTTTTTGATAAAAAGAAATGTCAAGCACATAATTTCTGTGTGTGAAAATAGTATGCATTCAATTTAATCTTATTTGTTAGAATGTTCATATTTAATTTGTGTATCCATACATTCTTAAAACTATGAACACTGAAACAAATTTTTAATTTAAAAACTTAAAAATAGAAAAAAGGAATCATGACATCACAATCAGAATTATCATCAACAGTTATGTTTCATTTGCTTGGATTCCTTATGATCTAGTATTTTATCTGATTATTTCTTTTACCATGTTAATCCACACATTTTATTAGTTTTCCAGTTTAATTGGTGGTATCTTTTCTGTCAGACTCTATTAATCTCTCTGTCCGGTATTTGATTTTGATGTCTATAATCACGGTATGCTGAAATTATTTTAACGGGAATACTAGATCTACGATGTGATGGTTAAATAACTGCTGACTTGGTCTTCAGGAAATTACTGTTCGGACAAGAAACCCGCTGCTGTAAATTGGATTGAGGGTCGTGGCAAATCAATTGTTTGTGAAGCAATTATCAAAGAAGAAGTGGTGACAAAGGTACTGAAGACCAATGTTGCAGCCTTGGTTGAGCTCAACATGCTGAAAAACCTTGCTGGTTCTGCTGTTGCCGGAGCTCTTGGAGGATATAATGCCCATGCTAGTAACATTGTCTCTGCCATTTTCCTAGCCACTGGTCAAGATCCAGCTCAGAATGTTGAGAGTTCCCATTGCATCACCATGATGGAAGCCGTCAACGAAGGGAGGGACCTTCACATCTCAGTGACTATGCCTTCCATTGAGGTGATTTAAAATTTTGCATCTCAATCCAATAGCTTCATTATTGTTATTCCCTTCGATTTTAATAGCTAAATCTTTGTGTGACTACTTGTCTTCTCAGGTGGGAACAGTTGGGGGTGGGACTCAACTTGCATCTCAGTCTGCATGCTTGAACTTGCTCGGTGTAAAGGGGGCGAGCAAGGAATCACCGGGATCTAACTCAAGACTCTTGGCCAAAATTGTTGCTGGCGCTGTTCTAGCAGGAGAGCTGTCTCTGATGTCTGCTATTGCGGCTGGACAACTAGTCAGGAGCCATATGAAATACAACAGATCAAGCAGAGATGTATCTAATTGCACCTCTTGAAGACCAGATGACGTGGTTGAGGTCACTGTTTGTTGTGAAGTTTTGGAATTAAAAAAAAAAAAGCACAAAAAAGGGTCTTTCTGAGTTGGGGGGAAATTTTCTGAATTGCAGAGGAAAATTGAAAACATGAGTAAGATTGCTGGCATCAACTTTTGGCTTTAGATTGGTTTCTGTCGATCCTTCACCACCTGTTTTGGGGCTCCTTTTGGATCATCCTCTGTTCACAATACAAGCTTTGACAACCTAACCCTGCAGAATCATTGGATGGGTGTTGATATTTTCTTTAACCGAGACATTTGATGTGTTGTATTATAATTCTTTTTTATGATATAATATGATTAGTGTATGTACCAACGTCCATTGATACATTAATTTCTATTTAGTTGGGGGACCAGAATGGATAGGGGTTTGTCTTGTTGCATTGCCTTCCGAAGTATCTTTTATTCATTGAATTGAACAACTCCTTTCCTATGTCTTTCAGTTTTTAGCCACACTGGATATTACAGAGATATTCTCATTTATTTGTTTTGTTGAACTAGTTCATAGGCACATTGCTGCTGCTGTTTTCAAGCATAAGAATTATCACTTAATCATACCGAGCACCCTTATCTTTATAATTAGAACTGATTCACAACAGTGGAACACTGAATTGCGGAAAACTTAGGCCAATTAGCTTGTCAATAGTGTTGAACTAGGCTGATCCTATATATTGTTTTGCACCATTTGTTATCTTTTTTATTATGAGCATATAGTGGACAGATATGGATTCAAGTAATGGTTGTTGCTATTCCTCTCAAGTATTATAGATATGGATTCAAGTAATGGTTGTTGCTATTCCTCTCAAGTATTATAGATTCATATAATTTTCGTGAAATTTATTTAAGTAAAATTTGCTTTTCTTTTTATCTTCTAACCAAATATACACCCCAAGAGCTTATAGGGTTGGTTTAGGCTAATTTTTTTTTATATTGTTTAAATATATGTGTAATACATTGTTATTGGAAGATTTGGTGTTTTTTTTTTTATATGGTGTTTTATTCAAATCGGACGGTCCGATTTGTTTGAAGAAAAAAATAAACTACAAACCGGAAGGTTCGTTTTGTATTTTGTATTTTTTTATTTTTTAAAATAAAAATCGGACGGTTCGATTTTAACATTAAAATTTTTTTTATTTTCAAAATCACAAATCGAACCATCCAATTTCTGATTGTTGGTTTAAAAAATAAAACAAATCGAAGGGTCCGAATTGTTTAAACCATACCAGCGTAAAACTCATCTCTTCTCACATCATTGTGAGATACACTCCTCTCTCTCTCTCACATGGAAAAGGAAAAGTGGTTGGTTTAACCCATAAGAAATTAGTTATTACCTATGGAAGAGAGTTTGGCTTTATTTTGAGCTTTTACCGTGAATGTTAACTTTGCATCTATTGAATTGATTGAAAATTTTTACATAATATAATACATTGTGACGGAGCATGTCTTATTTTTAAAATTTGTTTCCTTTATATTCTGGTATACTATATCTTTCTTCTTTTTGGGACTCTGTAGTCTAT
>NC_029791.2:5643583-5652476 GCF_000816755.2 Arachis ipaensis | reverse complement strand
ATTTAGACTGGTGATTAACAAAACAAGGTGAATATTTTTTTTTGGTTCTGAAAGCAAGGTGAATATTAATCCTTTTGGGGTGGGAAAAAAATATAAACAGGCCGTGAGGGTGAAAGGCCCAAAAGGTGACTGTGAATCGGACTCAGCGTCATTAGTGACTTACTCACTCTCACTTTCCCTGTGCAACAGAACGAACCAACCAGAAACTTCACCCTCCTACTCTCGTTTAACTTCCAACTTAAACCCTAGTTCTCTCTCTCTCTCTCGCAACCATGGCAGCTATGCTGGTACGTTTTCTCTCTCTCTCTGTTTATGTTTCTCTGTGTAAGTGCAGTTAGATTGAAGAAATGTGTGGTGTGTTCTCTCTCTCTGTGTTTGCAGCAACCGCAGATCATACTGCTGAAGGAAGGTACGGACACGTCTCAGGGGAAGGCTCAGCTAGTCAGCAACATCAACGCCTGCACCGCCGTCGCCGACGTCGTCAGGTCCACCCTCGGCCCACGCGGCATGGACAAGCTCATTCACGACGACAAGGGATCCGTCACCATCTCCAACGACGGCGCCACCATCATGAAGCTTCTTGACATCGTCCACCCTGCCGCCAAGATCCTCGTCGATATCGCCAAGTCACAGGACTCCGAGGTACATCATTCTCAACTCACTCACTCGCTCACCTCAGCTCAGATCCATCTTCTGGACCTGCATTTTTTTAATTGTTTTTGCTTCTGATGTGTGTCATTGTTAATGTAATTGGAGAATGGAGAATGATTGAATTGGTTCTTTCCATTTCGGGTTTAGAAATGCTAGAATATTAGTAAACTAACTAATTTAGAAATGATGATGGAAGGAGGAAACTAACTAACTTGCTAGTCAATTGGTAACAGTTATAACTGAATGGCCACCATTGTTGTTAATTTGCAGGTTGGTGATGGAACCACCACTGTGGTTTTGCTTGCTGCTGAGTTTTTGAAGGAGGCCAAGCCCTTCATCGAAGACGGTGTTCACTCTCAGAATTTGATTAGGAGCTATAGGACTGCATGCACATTGGTATTGAAATTTGGTTCTTCTGTAGTTGAGATTGTGCCTTGATTTGTGGCCTTGTGTGAGATTCTCATTTGTGATTGATTGTTGGTTTAGGCGATTGAGAAGATTAAAGAGCTGGCGGTTAGCATAGAGGGTAAAAGTTTGGAAGAGAAGAAAAGCTTGCTTGCAAAGTGTGCTTCTACCACGCTCTCTTCAAAACTTATTGGTGGAGAGAAAGAATTCTTTGCATCGATGGTTGTGGATGCTGTTATTGCAATTGGAAATGATGACAGATTGAACATGATTGGTATCAAGAAGGTATGTGCATTGATTGTTTTTGCACCATTGTGTTGCAGATATGGTGTTGTTCTAGGGTTGTGCTTTGTAAATCAATTTGGTGTTTAATTTACAGGTTCCCGGTGGTAACATGCGGGACTCATTTCTAGTAAATGGTGTTGCCTTCAAAAAGACATTTTCATATGCCGGGTTTGAGCAACAGCCAAAGAAGTTTCTCAATCCAAAGATACTACTGCTAAACGTTGAATTGGAGCTAAAATCAGAGAAAGAAAATGCTGAAATCAGGTGGCTATATTTGAAATTTTATCTGGTTTTTTATTTATTGATACTACTGAGATTCTATTGAAAGATTAACTGCTTAAATGGATTCCCCTCTATTTCTCGTTTTCTTTACAGATTATCTGATCCATCACAATATCAATCAATTGTTGACGCCGAATGGAATATTATTTATGACAAATTGGATAAATGTGTCAACAGTGGTGCAAAAGTAGTTCTTTCACGATTGGCAATTGGTGATCTTGCTACACAGGTTTTTAATTCTCCAATTTTGGTCAAGTCTTATCTTACTTTATTCCATATTCTTTGTCCTTTCAGGCACACAGAAATCATTAAACCTTTCCAAATTGCGACTTATGTTGCATGCTTCTTTTTTACTTGCTTTCTTAACAACTTCCAGAAACATTTATTATTTGTCCTATTTTAACAGTATTTCGCAGATCGAGACATTTTCTGTGCTGGTCGTGTAGCAGAAGAAGATTTAAAAAGGGTCGCTGCTGCAACTGGTGGAACTGTACAAACATCTGTCAATAACATCATTGATGAGGTTGTGCATTATTTTTTGGGATTGATCTTTGTGTTTTGTAGTATATTATTTGCTAAAATTCTTGTGATTTGTTTGCATGAAGGTACTTGGAACTTGTGACGTTTTTGAGGAGAAGCAGGTTGGAAATGAAAGGTTCAACATATTCAGTGGATGTCCATCTGGACAAACAGCAACCATAGTTCTTCGTGGAGGAGCTGATCAGGTGGGTTAGTGGTTGTGCACTGCCTGTCTATATGTCTTTCTATATAGATCTATCATTTCTTGGATTTATAATTGATTCTCTTACAGTTCATAGAGGAAGCAGAGCGAAGTTTGCATGATGCAATCATGATTGTTCGGAGGGCTTTGAAAAACTCAACTGTAGTTGCTGGCGGAGGTGCTATAGATGTACGTGTCCAAAATTTATAAGTTTGATATCTTGATGAATTATTAATTGATTGATGTGGATGTTAATATGTGGTTCATGTTGACAGATGGAGATAAGTCGATACCTTAGGCAACATGCACGGACAATAGCAGGAAAGTCTCAGCTTTTCATTAACTCATATGCAAAAGCTCTAGAGGTAAGTGTCTCTGGAATTTGAGTATGATGGCTATGGTTGTGGTGTATTATGTGTTATGCTATTATTCTGTTGTAAGTCATTCAACGCTGAGTAATGGGTGCTTTGATAACTTTCCGTCAAAAGCTTCTTTGTTTAATGTCTTAAGTTGTAAAATGATGCAAAGCAATGAGTACTACTTTTCTTTATTATGTATATATTTCTTTAGTCAAACTTCAGTGATACAAAATGTTGTATGTAATAATTTATAAGTTCCAGCATTGTCATGTTCAAAATGAATTAGTATTTTCACTGAAGATTATGCCTTGCTATTATATTTGGGGTGTGAACAAAAGGCTCCTCTTTTGCATTTTTTTAAATGTTGTGACTATCCTAACTTTTTCTTAGTATTATTCTTTTTTCCGAGTCTTTTAGAAGTACTCGTTGCATCTGAGACTTTAATTTCTGTTCTAAATGTTGGAAGCTGGGAAGAAAGCATTATCAATTCAAGTAGTCTGGTAGTTGAATTCACGTTAGAATGACCTTATCTTGAAATTGCGTCAATAAATACATATTGTAATAGGCATGCTAGATTATGTAGTGTAAGAAGTGAGACATGAAGGCTTTTGTTTTTCCTCCCCCCCTCTTCTGGTTTTCCCTTCTTATTTTATGTTATATTTTTTTTAATTTTGATGCTTAGAGTTATGGTGTAATTTTCAGGTTATACCCAGACAATTATGTGACAATGCTGGGTTTGATGCGACTGATGTGCTGAACAAACTAAGACAGAAACATGCACTTCCATCTGGTTGGTTGCAATTCCTCCAATATGCATGCTTTTCTGCAATGTCTTAAACACACAATTTCTTTTATGCATGATGCTTGTGTTGTACTAAAATTTTGCTTGTTTGATACTCATGGATAATTAAGATCATTTGCATAATAAACATTCTTGGCTACGTTAATGGCTAATGTTATCATTTCCTGATTGTTACAGGTGAGGGAGCACCATATGGAGTGGATATAAGCACTGGTGGAATTGCTAACTCATTTACTAACTTTGTCTGGGAGCCTGCAATTGTCAAGGTATCTGCCTGACTTTATACTCTTATTTTAATGTTGATGTCAGTGGTGTTTAATCTAATCAACAATTTTGCAGATTAATGCTATAAATGCTGCTACAGAAGCCGCATGCTTAATACTAAGTGTGGATGAAACAGTTAAAAACCCCAAGGTGAATTTCTGACTAGTTCTACAATTATATTTCTCCATCTTTTAATTTTTGTTTCATGTATTATATTTCGCTAGAACCATTGATGACACTATTCTCCTATCGACTTATTTCGTCTCCACCATTAGTTTCAAAAAGCTCGAAACACATGCTCTTTAAGCAGCTAGTAATTGCATACTGCCTTGGACTTGGATTTTTGATATACCTAACTTCCCATATAATAATTTATAGTGTCACTGCCAGCCAATTCCTTTGATAGCTATTATCAATTCATCACTAGTTTTGTTGTTTGCAATTAAAATCACTTCATAGTCCGTTTCATGTTCATGATTTGAGCCATGTAAAAAATAGTATAGTGAATATATTTATAATTTCACGGTATATCAGTAGGAGAAATTTGTGTTTGGTTTTGAATGTCTCGTCTGCTCAACATGTGTAGTCTGAGAGTGCACAAGGAGATGCTGCCGCAAGTGCTATGGGTGGTAGAGGTCGTGGAGGTGCCTTCCGCGGCCGTGGCCGTGGACGAGGAATGCGAAGATGATGAGAAATGTGGCATAATGGGTTGGCTTTTATCTTAGTTCATTTGTATGTTTGTCTAATACATGGAAGGCCAGTGCATATTTATATCTGCTAGTTGATACTGCTAGAAGCATGCCTTATTTTTGGATCTACAAATGATGATATAAAATTGTAATGCGGTATATGGGATCATCATCAGAGTGGGATTTGATGGTAACAATTTTCAAGAATTTTGTCGTTACGACATTTACTCATTTTATACGCTGGACGACTGGGATGGTAGTTAATTTTGCATCTTATTTTTTACAGTTTTTGTTTATTTTATTTTATAATTTTTTTATAATGTTTAAAACTGGGTTGTAGGCTTGTGGCAGCCACAAATTAGTAAGAATAGGTATTGGAAGTTTATTGTTCCTTATCAAAGCTTTAGTTAGAAGAAAAGTTGAAGACATGTGAGAAATATTTTCGCGAACATAAACAAGAACGAATTTCATGTGTATTGGATCATTTCCATCTATATATGAGAAACAAAATGTTTTTAATCCTCGATAATGACTGGAGAACAAGCTATTAGTCGCATAAAATCCATGGCTAAAGGTTACTAACATATGATAAAATGTCTGCCACATCCTATAAGATTAAGGCATTATACTTGGACTTTTGGATTCTGTTAAATATGATTTTGAGAAACCCTTACAACATAACTAGTGTAGATACAACAATCCAAGTAGCACTGTGTATCCGTATCTGCACTTTCAAAAGGTTAATGGAATTTATGTAAAGGTTAGTGGCTTTATATTATCCTAGTTAACCAGCAATATGTTTAAAACTCTAATTGCACATAAACCTGGTCCAAGGTTCGGACAAGAGCAATAACAAGTAAAAACTCAATATTTTGATGAATTATAGTATAAAATAAGGAGAATTGGAACAAATGTTAATGCACTTCAGAAAATAAAAAAAATGTAACGCATCTTAGAAAATGATCTGTGATTAGAAGTAACAAATAAATGAATAAATTTTAAACGTATGTTTTATATAATTTTACTAAAAAAATTAACTTAATTAGCAAATTACCTTAAAAAGTATGACACTCCTTAATAAAATGCCTTTAATGAATAGCTGGAGAACTTTTTCAAGCAACAAATAAAAAGCACAAAAATAAGTAACATTACATGGTGTGGTAGATTTTAAGCCTCGGTATTGTGGGGGTGTAAGACAGTGGAATATTAAACGATCATTTTCCAAACTGATGAATAATAATAGGAAAAAATTTCCATGCAATTGTTTTTATATGAAGTTGCTAGTTGAAAATTGTTAAATAACAATTTAGTCAAACATGTCAAATCATCTAATAGTTCTCAACTAACAACTTCACGTAAAGACGACTGCAAGTTTCCAACATAATAACATTGGACCAAGTAAAGATTAAAAGTAACAAACCAACCCCAAAACAAAACACAAACATCAAATTGATCAACACAAGATGCATATTCTAAAGGAACGGTTATTCCCAGTAGTATAATCTTAAAATGATATTGCAGATTTTTCTGCAACATACTAACATCAACGTTTTTTGGGAATAAAATTTATAGTCTAAAACATTCTAAGAATTGAAAGACAATTTCTCAAGGATTCACTAAAAACTTCATCATACTACAATCTAAGTCTCTGAATCCTACCAGCAAGTGGTAACTTGTCTACAGGAATGGCGGCAATATTATCCATCGACGAGGATACTTGGGTCGGCCTTCCTTTCCATCGAATAACTGCAAACACCAACAATGAAACATTCATCAATTAAAAATTTCTAAAAGGGTATCATAAGCTAATCGTTTATATCACATTTGATCCACCACAAACAATAGCCATAAAAGAACTAAATTCAGATAGCCAAGAACAGATAAGACTCTTATAAGTAGCAGATTTCAATCAACATGTTTAACATCTTATTGGAATCAAATCTTTCAAAACTCTAAAATCTGACAGTTTAGCAAACTTATAATTGTTTTTTATTTACTTAAATATAGTTAAATAACTGCAAACTAGAGAGGGAAACGAAACATACCTTCCTCAAACGCCTGTGCTTTGCAAAAGCCCAGTTGGACATGATCAAAGTAGCAACAAGAAGAAAAATATAACCTGCAACAGTTTGTGTTGCAATGTTGAAACCCAACCACTGATAGATTTCTGTGGTATAATTTGCACAGGTAACAATATTGAAGAGAAATCCGCGAGGGATTTGGTATCCACCGTCCCCCTCAGGTTTGCGAAGACTCCTAAGTATAATGTGGCAATAGAAATTTGAAATTTGCATCACTATGCCAAACCCAAACCCAATCTTCATTTGGAGGTCGCTTACTGGGGTATAATTTGGATGGTTCACATAGTAAGCAATGTAAGACCCAAAGGTCCAGTAATATGCGCAGTTGCGGAACACATTGGAAAGAGGAGAAGTAGCATGGCTGAAGCGATGGATGAAAAATGTCTCGAAAATACGTTTGGCATAGTGGAAACACCAATAGTACAAGGCATATGTCTGCACAGGGTGGATGACACGTTCACCTTTGTACCCGAAAAATTGGTAGACAGGGAAATAATAGAAGACTGGATAGAGAAGCAAAGGTCCCAGGTACTCAAAGAAAAAGAGTGTGCGGTAAGAAACTTGAGGGCCTAAGTCCTTGAATACTACAGTTAAGGCTCCTGAATTTCCATCTGTATATTCTTTTAGACTCTTCTTGGAATTAAGGACAACGGGCCTTTCCCTTGATCCTGCTGAGACCGGAAGTGTCAAGCGCTGCCTTTCAGGATACTTCTTAGCTGTTAAAGTGAAATTTACAATCATGTTAATGATCTATAAAACTCAATGCTGGCTATATAAGCATTTTTATCATTTCAAGTGTAGTGAATTAAATTATGAAAAACAATTCTTCTAGTTCACCTACCTAACAAGATTTAGGTTGAATTTCATTAGTCGAAAGTTTCCAAAAGTTTCAAGTTCAACAATATAGCAAAAGACTAGATTCATGTAAGAAACTACTGAAGAAAGACTTGTGAATCTAACAGGTGGTACTAAAACTTCAAGTTCATTTTACAGTGTGAAAAAAGATTAATTCATGCTTTATTTACAAATTAAAAGATCAAAGGAATTTCAACAAATGAATACCTTATTAAACACTAAATAGTAAGCACAGAAATTTTGCATAAACCAATAAGGCCATAATGGAGAAGCTTACAATATATCTAGTAATATCTATCAGACATTTTCATTAATCTAGCCCAGATAAATAACTGTGATATTATATTATCTCTAAAATGAAAATTATACACAAAAAATAGTGCAGAAACGCACAAACTCACTCACTTCGTTTGTGAATTTCACGTTGAAGATCTGCTACAGTAGCCTGTGTCAAAGAAACAATGGAATAAACCATAAATTATAACTGTCTAAGACAAAGCTCTCAATTAACAAAGATGCACAAAATTCGGAAGTTTGGTTTGTGAAAAATTAGGGATATCAAAATCATAAATTAAAACTACCAGTGAACTAAAAATAATAATAATAAAAAAAAACAATATGAAGAAGAAGAGAATAGAGACATACAGAATCATTGAGCTCAATGCCACCTTTCACAATCTCTCTTCCGCTCCGAGAAACCAAAGTGACCTTCATCCTTGAAACTGAGACAAACCGACTTCAATAAACACTGTCAGCAACAAAATCGAAGGATTATATTTAAGATCCAAAAACCCGATATCACACGAAAGTTCCGAATTTCAAAATCATACAATTTTGAAGCAGGAAATGGAAAAAATTCGCAACTTTTTTTGAGAAAAAGTAAAATGGGGTTGCAGGAACTAGCAAAAAGATTCGAACTTCAACGAAGAAAGAATTCGATGATTCCAAAGAACGCACAAACAGAGACGGCACAGTTTAGCAGAGTTAGTGCCCAAAAAATAAAAAAAGGAAATAAATTTAAGATACATAAGAAGAGTTTCCTCAGTGAAAATTGACGAAGAAGAGAGGCATGCAAAATCAATGGCGAGAAGAGAGTATTACCTGGATTTGGGAAGAGAGAGAGAGAGTGTGTGTGTGTTTTGTTTGTTAGCTAGTTACACACACAAAAAAAGAGTGAGGAAAATGGGGTTTGAAAATTTGGAATTTTTATAATGATAATAATAACAAGTAATTTTAAGGTGTAAGGAAGAAGAATAAATGAAAGTTGTTAATTGGTGTGGTGATGGAATGGAGATGTTAGAAATTGCGGTTGAATGCATGTTATATATTAATTGGGTACAGTTGGGGTAGGAGAACTACCTCTTTCAGTTGATCAACTACATTATACCATACCATACCTTACCCTACCCTTGCCAATTTAAATTTTTTTTATTTATTTATGTGTTTTTTTTGGTAGATGTTACCAAAATTTACAAGTCTATAATATAAAGATTGATTTA
>NC_029791.2:5627499-5643570 GCF_000816755.2 Arachis ipaensis | reverse complement strand
AATATTATTTAGAATTTCAAATTTAAATTTAACAAGAATAAATATTTAACAAGTTTTTGATATTGTGCTTAATGATTTTTTTTAATACAAAAATAGAATACATAAACGACTTGTGTCTATGTTTATATTACATTGTTATCATTTTTTGAGTGAACAAAATATTAAACAAATGCAAATTACCTTGACCAATAAAACTTAAAACTGGAGTGCGAATTATTTAATATTTATGGAGTGATATTTTATAGGAGTATCTATGAGGATTTTTTTCAGAAATAAAATAAAAAAAATTCATATTTTTTCAAACACTGTTCTTGAACTTTAATTCTCCAAATACAATTTTTTTAGAGCAAGTTCGCCGTACCTCTGGCGAACTCTATAAAAATTATAGAGTTCGCCTTACTCCTGCGAACTCCCTTTAATTTTTTTTGGATCCCGCATTTTAAATCCATTTTAATTCATTATCATCCTCTCCAAATAGTATATAGATCTACAAATAGTATATAGGAGTACACAAAACTATACAAACAACAAGTAGGGTTTCTTCAAGAATTTTTTTAATTATAAATTAAAAAAATAAGCCATATTTAACAATGGCAACTGTTACGATAGATAACCGGAGATTAATGGGCTGGACTCGTTAGGTTGGCCCACTCGTCTGAGGAAGGAAGCCTCTGAGCGGATTTACGTCTTTGGGCCTCCGTTCGACTTGTTCGTGTGAGACAATGGGGGGTGGAACCTGTAAAGACACTCCGATGCCTAAGTCAGCAGGGGTCTAAGCAAGTTTAGAGAATATTGGAACTTAGTGATACCTGAGGGTTGTCAGTGTATTTATAGTGGTGAACCAATAACCACCGTTGGAGTAGTGGAATAGTTCCACCTTTTAAGGAGGAATAACCGTCCCTTTATCTTAGGGAAGTTAGGATATGACTCCTGGAAGTGGGTTGAGAGATTTTAGGGGCAGTTACCCATTTAAATGAGTGTTATCTGCCAGCTAATCTTCGTCTCCGACTTCTTTGGAGCAAGTCGTGGTAAGAACCGACTTCTTGAGGGAAGGTCGGTGTAGAGAGAGGGTCAATCATTTAGATTGGGCTTCTCATTTGGACCTGGGTCATAACTTTGGGTCAGGGTATGAACAGTGCCCCTACTCGAGCCCAAATCTCCTTTAGGAGTTGGGGTCGAGTATTTTAACTCGGGTTCGTCGCCGACCTGATGAGGAACCGATGTGATTTTTCAGAATCGACGTGTTTTAAAATTTCTCAATAGTCGCGTCCAATCAAACGTCGCGTCTGTTAGGAATTTACGTATTCACACGCGAGGATCAGTTACATTGGTAACGGTGCACCTCTTTAATGACGGCCTCCTTTTTTACCATTATTCCCCTAACGTATTTATAAATACTTTCCCTCTCTTTCTTTGTTTCGTTTCTGAAAACCTTCGCATTTGCCTTCTCTACTCGAAAGAAACTTCTGTTCGAAGGGACTCCTCCTCTCTCTGAGCCACTATTGCCTCTTCCTTCTCTTAAACAAAGGTTAGTCCTTCTATCTTCTCTCTTATTTACAAATGCTTTTTATCTGCATGTTTTTACTTTGAGAGAAGTGTTGACCGTAGGCTTAGCGGCTTTGTCTGAGGATCTGACCCAGGCCCCTTTAGACACCATGTTTTTTATCCTTTTTTCTTTTTTCTTTGTAGGTTTCACTATCCTTTTTATATAGGGAGAAATGTCTTCTCTAGAGTCCCTTGCTCAGTGGGTGGATGTTACAGTTCTTGGGGAAGAACCTTTGGTAGATACTGACTACATTACTGACCTCCACACGCATCATAGGATTTGTGCTTCTGATGAGGATGAGCCAAAATACGAACTGGTTGCCCCGGGTCCGGAAGACCGGGTTTGTAGAGTCCCTTGCTCAGTGGGTCGATGTCACGGTTCTAGGGGAAGAACCTTTTGTAGATACTGACTACATCGCTGACCTTCGCACGCATCATAGAATTTGTGCTTCTGATGAGGATGAGCCAAAATACGAACTGGTTGCCCCGGGTCCGGAAGACCGGGTTTGTTTTGGAAGGGCTTCTGATGAAGACCATCATTTCTTTTTTATGTATGAGAGTCTCTTTATTCGTCTGGGAGTTTTTCTGCCTTTTTCCTCTTTTGAGATTTCTGTTCTGCACCATTGTCGTGTCGCTCCTACTCAACTTCATCCTAACTCTTGGGGTTTCCTGAAGGTTTACCAACTTATTAGCCAGGCTTTGGATTTTTCGACCTCTTTGAGGATTTTCTTTTATCTTTTCCACATGACCAAGCCCTTTAGTGGGCAAAACAATAAACAACAGTGGGTGTCTTTTCGAGCTATTCAAGGTCGGAGAGTTCAACCTTTTTGACGAATCTTTCCATGATTTCAAAAATTTCTTTTTTAAAGTTCAAGCTGTAGAGAGTCACCACCCCTTTTTTCTTGGATGAAAATTCTATTTTCCGCTTTCCTTTATACTGGCTGGAGGCTTCTCCTATAGAGAAGTATGGTCTAGATGATCTGGATGAAGTCGAAGAAGCTGTCGTGGGGTTCCTCCGAGAAGTTTAGGAGAGGGCCCCTTATTTGGATACAAAGAGATTTCTTCAAGGGTCTCCGAGTTTTGTTCGGGCCCAAATAGGTGGATATGATTGTTTTCTGATTATTCTGACTTGTTGTAACTTCTTTCGACTTCTTAATTTTTTTTGTCTTCTTTATTTTCAGAAATGGTGAAGAAAGCTTCTGCCTCCTCCTACCAAAAAGTCCAAGATGCCAAGAAAAGGTCTCGGGCGCGGGTGGATGCTGCAAGGGCCACTGGCGACCTTCCCCCTCCTCCTCCTCCTCATAATTTAGGGACTTCCTCCCGTCCCATTATGGTATCCTCTTCCTCTACTTCCTCTCTTCCTTCTCCTCCCCCTCCGCCCCGACCTTCCCCTGAACCCGAGAAGAAGAAACGGAAGACTTTTGGTTCTTCTTCCGGGGTTGCATTTGATGGTCTTCAGTTTGTCCGAACCCATCTTTTTCCTCATTCAACTATTAGTATGGATGATGCTATGATTCGGAACCATCTAAATCTTATAGTTCAGGGAAGCGTTCGGGCGGCTGGGGTTTGTACTAAGCTCTTGGATATTTTTGAACATACTCCCCTTAGTTCCTTGGGTTCCACCCTAAGAGTTGAGGAACTCGAGGGGAGGATTTCTTTATATCAGGAAGAGGAAAAGAAGTTGAAGGAGGAGGTTACCAAATTAAAGGAGGAGAAGGATAAGATTCGGGAGAGGGAGAAGAAGCTGATGGGCCAGTATGCCATGGCGGAGGGCCTTAAGGAGAAGGCGAAGCAGAATTATATCAGGCTTTTTACGGAGAACTTGGACTTGAAAAAGGATCTCTCTAGGTGTCGGGACGCTTATCAGGACTTGGAGGATTCCATTTCTGAGGGGGCAGAGGAAGCGTGGGGGATCTTTAAGGAGCAAGTCGGGGTTATTGCTCCCGACTTTGACCTTTCTCCATTAGATCCTGACAAGATCGTGATAAATGGTGCGATCGTCTCCCCTCCCCAACCTGAGATGGACTCCGAGTTGAAGACCCGAGGTCAAAGGATAATAGAGTCTCCTCCTCAAGGAGACATTCCGAGTTCTTCGAAGGTTCCTTCTGACGTCCCCGACCAGCATGCTCCGACTTCTTCTGATGCTGCTCCGACTTCTCTCCCGGGTCCTGGTGGTGACGGCCCTTCTACTGGTGGTGGTGATCTTCCTCTTCCCTAAATGACTGTGGCTATAAGGGGTCCGGCCTGTGGGCCCCCCTATTTTTTAAACACTATTTATATTTTGTTTTTTTTAGTAGTAATTACTTGACATTTTTTGGCCTTTTAAGGTCATAAACAAAATATTTAAAAATACCCTTTTTTGGATAAGGGTTTAGGGCACCTTTACGCGCATGTTTTTCTTTTATTTTTGCGAGTAAAACTCTTTCAAAAATATTTTTCTTGAAAATCTTTTAGCTTGGCTGTCTCTCGTTCTAAGTAATTTTGAGTTTGTGGAAATCAGGGACAGCCTATGCCTTCGATTGATTTTCTTCTTCTCTTTTCATATTCCTTATACTCAATTTTTGATTTATTGGGTTCCTGTAACTTAGGTTATTTTTGTGATGTATTTCATTTCTCCTCGGCTTTCCGACTTGTAAGCCGACCGTTTTCCGAGTTTTTATGCTCTACTTTCATAACCTCTTTACGCCGACTTAAACATTGTCGTTTTATCCTGACAACCATCTAGGTCGGTTCATGAGATTTTCACGTTTTATCGAGCTTAAGTCGGCGCGTTTCGTAGAAATAGTAAAAAGCGAAAAAGGAATTTATAAGAGATATTGTAAAAAAAGATCTTTATTTGTTTGTGAAGGTACTTTCTTGCTACTAAGGGCTTTTAAAAATTTGTAGTCCCTTAGCCTCCACTTTGATGCCTCGTTAAAAACTCCCTTCAGGAAAAATCTTTTTTTTTTGGGAGAAAAACCATGAAGTTAGGAAAAGAGTACACCAGGGAGTGGAGTTCATTTTTAACTATAGTACCTTTTCATATTACAAGCATGCAACGACCTCGGTAGCTTGGTGCCGTTTAAGTTGGTAACTTTATAATAGCTTTTTTCTAAGACTTCACTAATTTTGTATGGTCCTTTCCAATTAGCAGCGAGCTTTTCCTCCCCAGATTTGTTGACTCCAATGTCGTTTTTGATTAAAACCAGGTCGTCTGGGGTAAAACTTCGTCGAATGACTTTTTTATTGTATCTGATCGTCATTCTTTGTTTCAATGCTGCTTCTCTTATCTGGGCTTGCTCTCGGACTTCAGAGAGTAGCTCAAGCTCTTCTTTGTGCCCCTGTATATTTCCCACCTCATCGTAGAGGCTCACCCTTGAACTTTGCTCACTGATTTCAATTGGTATCATGGCTTCTACGCCATAAGCAAGTCGGAAAGGTGTTTTCCCTGTGGCAGACTGAGGTGTCGTCCGATAAGCCCATAATACTTGGGGGAGTTCTTCAGCCTAAGCTCCATTTGCATCTTGCAGCCTTTTCTTTAACCCTACCAGTATGACTTTGTTAGCTACCTCGACTTGTCCATTTGCTTGTGGATGTTCTACAGAGGTGAATTGGTGTTTGATCTTCATGCTGGCTACCAGGTTTCTGAAGGTTGAGTCGGTGAATTTGGTGCCATTATCCGTGGTAATAGAGTGTGGTACCCCATACCTCGTGATAATGTTTTTGTATAGGAATTTTCGACTTCTCTGAGCGGTAATGGTGGCTAATGGTTCTGCTTCTATCCACTTTGTGAAGTAGTCCACTCCCACAATTAAGTATTTTACTTGTCCCATCGCTTGGGGAAAGGGTCCTAATAGATCCAATCCCCATTTAGCAAAAGGCCATGGGGAAGTTATACTTATGAGCTCCTCGGGAAGAGCGACATGGAAGTTCGCATGCATTTGGCATGGTTGACACTTTTTCACATATTTGGTGGCATTTTTCTGCAAGGTCGGCCAGTAGAATCCGGCTCGGATGACCTTCTTAGCCAGGGACCTTGCTCCGAGATGATTTTCGCAGATGCCACTGTGGACCTCTTCCAACACTTCTGTCGTCCTTGAGGTCGGAACGCACTTCAACAATGGTGTTGATATTCCTCTTTTGTAAAGGATATTTCTTACCAGAGTGTAGTTTTGTGCTTCCTTCCAGATTTTCTTGGCTTCTTTTTCCTCTTTGGGTAGGATGTCGAATTTTAGATATTCGATCAAGGGGTTCATCCACCTGAGGTTCAACCCGGAAACTTCAAGGACGTCTTGTTTGACCTCTGTTTTTGCGACAGAGGGTTCTTGGAGAATTTCTTGGATTAGACTTCTATTATTTCCCCCTAGTTTGGTACCTGCTAGCTTGGAGAGGGCGTCTGCTCTGGTGTTGAGATCCCGAGTTATATGCTTAACTTCGATTTCTGCAAAGCGCCTAAGGTGTTCCAAGGTTTTGTCCAAGTACCTCTTCATGTTGGGGTCTTTAGCCTGGTACTCTCCATTTATCTGAGAGGTCACTACCTGAGAGTCACTGTATATCGCTATTTTTGTTGCACCGACTTCTTCTGCCAGTTTTAGTCCTGCGATCAAGGCTTCATGTTCTGCCTGGTTGTTAGAAGCTGGGAATTCAAACTTGAGGGAGACTTCTATTTGGGTTCCCCCTTCGTTCACCAGTATTATGCCTGCTCCACTTCCTGTTTTGTTAGAAGATCCGTCCACGTACAACTCCCACGTGGTGGATTCTTCCTCTTGGTCTCCTGCATATTCGGCCATGAAGTCGGTGAGGCACTGGGCTTTTATTGCTGTCTGAGTTTCATATTTTAAGTCAAACTCGGATAACTCTATTGCCCATTGAACCATTCTACCCGCAATATCTGTCTTTTGAAGGATTTGCTTTATGGCTTGGTTCGTTCTGACTCTTATTGTGTGAGCCTGAAAGTAGGGCCGTAACCTTCGACAGGCTACTATTAAGGCGTACGCGAACTTTTCGAGTTTTTGATACCTTAACTCAGGGCCCTGTAGAACTTTGCTGGTGAAGTATACAGGATGCTGCCCGACCTTGTCTTCCCGTATCAGAGATGACGCTACAGCTTTGTCTGCTACGGACAAATAAAGTACGAGTTCTTTCCCGATTTTAGGTCGGGTCAGAATGGGAGGTTGACTCAGAAATCTTTTGAATTCCTGAAATGCTTCTTCGCATTCAAGAGTCCATTCAAATTTGCATCCTTTTCTTAGTAAGGAGAAAAGTGGTAGGGATCTTAACGCTGAACCTACTAAAAACCTGGAGAGAGCGGCAAGTCGGCCATTTAGCTGTTGGACCTCTTTTAAGCAAGTCGGGCTTTTTCATTTTTAGGACTGCTTTACATTTGTCGGGATTGGCTTCAATTCCCCTTTGTGTAAGCATAAACCCTAGAAATTTTCCAGCCTCTATTGCGAAGGTGCATTTCGCGGGATTCAACCTCATCCCATGCAACCTTATGGTGTTGAATACTTGTATGAGGTCTTCCAAGAGTTCGGTCTCATTCTTGGTTTTTACTAGCATGTCATCTACATAGACTTCCATCAGCCCTCCGAGGTGAGATGTAAACACCTTATTCATCAACCTTTGGTATGTGACGCCCGCATTTTTTAAGCCGAACGACATGACCACATAGCAATAGTTTACTCTGGGTGTGATGAATGATGTTTTTTCTTGATCCAACTTATACATCGGGATCTGATTGTATCCCGAGTATGCATCCATAAACGACAAGTATCGATACCCTGAGCTGGAGTCTACTAGAGTATCAATGCTTGGAAGTGGATAGGGTCTTTTGGACACGCCTTGTTTAGGTCGGTGTAATCGACGCACATCCTCCATTTGACGTTTTGTTTTTCGACCAGCACCACATTTGCTAGCCAGGCCGGATATTTGACCTCTTTGATGAATTCGGCTTCTAAGAGCACTTGTACTTGTTCTTTCACCACTTGAGCCCTTTCGGGTCCGAGCTTCCGCCTCCTTCGTTGAACAGGTCACGATCCGGGGTAAACTGACAGTTTGTGTGACATGAGTTCGGGATCTATCCCGGGCATGTCTGAAGCTTTTCAGGCAAAGAGGTCGGAATTTTCTCGTAGGAGCTTTATGAGCTTCTCTTTCAATTCTTTTGTCAAGTCGGCTCCTATGTTGGTGTTTTTTCCTTCCTCTTTTCCGACCTGTACCTCCTCAGTTTTTCCCCCTGGTTGCGGTCGTAGTTCTTCCCTAGCTCTGACTCCTCCGAGCTCAATGGTGTGCACTTCTTTTCCTTTTTCTCTTAGGTTTAGGCTTTCATTGTAGCATTTTCTTGCTAACTTCTGGTCTCCCCTGATGGTCGCTATTCCCTCTGGTGTTGGGAATTTTGTGCAAAGGTGAGGGATGGATACCACCGCTCCGAGCCGGTTTAGGGTAGTTCTCTGCCTATTAAGGCATTATAGGCTGACCCTATGTCGATGACTATGAAGTCGATGCTCAGAGTTTTGGATTTTTCCCCTTTTCCAAAAGTGGTGTGAAGGGGAATGTATCCTAGTGGTTTTATTGGCGCGTCCCCCAGTCCATACAGGGTGTCAGGGTAGGCTCTTAACTCCTTCTCGTCCAATCCCAACTTATCAAATGCTGGTTTGAAAAGGATGTCGACGGAGCTTCCCTGATCCACCAGAGTTCTGTGAAGATGGGCATTGGCAAGGATCATGGTTATTACTACCGGATTGTCATGTCCAGGTATGACTCCTTGTCCATCTTCTTTGGTAAATGAGATAGTGGGAAGGTCGGGAACCTGGCCCTCGACCTGGTAGACTTCCTTCAAATGTCTTTTGCGAGCCGACTTTTTGAGGCCGCCTCCTCCGAACCCCCCCGAGATCATATGTATGTGCCTTTTTGGGGTTTGTGGAGGTGGATCTCTCCGGTCCTCGTCGTCTCGCTTACTTTTCCCTGATAGTCCGATCTCTCCATGAGATATTTATCGAGCCGACCTTCTCTGGCCAACTTTTCTATCACATTTTTAAGGTCGTAACAATCATTCGTTGAGTGACCATATAGCTTATGGTACTCACAGTAGTCCCCACGACTTCCTCCCTTTTTGTTTTTGATGGGTCTAAGGGGAGATAGTATTTCAATATGGCAGATTTTCCTGTAAACGTCAACTAGGGAAACTCTCAGAGGAGTATAAGAGTGATATCTCCGAGGCCTCTCAGAGCCGACTTCCTCTTTTTTCTTGGGCTCGCTTTCTTTCTCTTTTGATGAATTAGAATGCCCAGGTCGCCAACTCGGTTCTCGTAATCGGGCATTTTCCTCCATGTTGATGTACTTTTCGGTTCTTTCTTGTACATCGCTCAAGGAGGCGGGGTGCCTTTTAGATATGGACTGGGAAAAGGGGCCTTCTTGAAGTCCATTTACGAGCCCCATGATAACTGCTTCTGTGGACAGGTCTTGAATTTCCAGGCATATCTTGTTGAATCTTTCCATGTAGTCCCGTAAAGACTCCCCGACCTCCTGTTTTACCCCCAGGAGGCTAGGTGCGTGCTTTACTTTATCTTTTTGGATGGAGAACCGCATTAAGAACTTTTGCAAGAGGTTTTCGAAACTAGTGACCGACCTTGAAGGGAGGTTGTCGAACCACTTCATTGCTGCTTTCGACAAGGTAGTCGGAAAAGCTTTACAACGAGTAGCATCAGATGCATCAGCCAGATACATCTGACTTTTGAAGTTACTTAAATGATACTTCGGATCAGTGGTTCCATCATAGAGGTTCATATCAAGGCTTTTGAAATTTCTTGGAACCTTCGCCCTCATTATGTCCTCACTGAACGGATCTTCTCCTCCTAGGGAGGAATCTTCCCGATCGTGGTGGGAGTTCCGACTTTTTAGAGTGGATTCCAGCCTTAAAAGCTTTTCTTCTAACTCTTTTCGTCGCGCTATCTCGCTCCTTAAGTTTCTCTCCGCCTCCCGCTGTCGTTCCAATTCCTGTTCCAGCTGCTCCAAGCGCCCTTGGTGGCCGTGGAATAGCCCCATAAGGTCGGCCGCATGGGGGTGGCCTGTCCTTTCCGGACTCGCGCCCGTCAAAAGAGTTTGCTTTCAAATCCTTCAATCCTGAAGTACCCTCTCTATTCTGATCAGCGCCTCCCTGGTGGGTGGCCATATTCGCATCATGGTTTCCAGCGTCGATATTCTCTTGCTCAGAATCGGACGCCGTATGACTATCTTCTAGTGAATTGTCCGCCATTACTGGTTGATCTCTCGGGTCCCCGACAACGGCGCCAATGTTACGATGGGTAACTGGAGATTAATAGGTTGGACTCGTTAGGTTGGCCCACTCGTCTGAGGAAGGAAGCCTCCGAGCGAATTTATGTCTTTGGGCCTCCGTCCGACTTGTTCGTGTGAGACAATGGGGGGTGAAACCTGCAAAGACACTCCGATGCCTAAGTCAGCAGGGGTCTAAGCAAGTTTAGAGAATATTGGAACTTAGTGATACCTGAGGGGTGTCAGTGTATTTATAGTGGTGAACCAATAACCACCGTTGGAGTAGTTGAGTAGTTCCACCTTTTAAGGAGGAATAACCGTCCCTTTATCTTAGAAAAGTTGGGATATGGCTCCTAGAAGTGGATTGAGAGATTTTAGGAGCAGTTACACATTTAAATGAGTGTTATCTGCCAGCTAATCTTCGTCCCCGATTTCTTTGGAGCAAGTCGTGGTAAGAACCGACTTCTTGAGGGAAGGTCGGTGTAGAGAGAGGGTCAATCCTTTAGATTGGGCTTCTCATTTGGATCTTGGCCTTAACTTTGGGTCAGCGTATGAACAGCAACCATTATCATCGTCTCCAGAAATACACAGGTACACCGGAATAAGCCATATTTAACAAGAATTTTTTTAATTATAAGTCGTATTTTATTTTGAAAAAATTTATTTATATTTTTTAAAAACTTTTTTAAAATAAAATACGATTTATAATTAAAAAATCTTTGTTAAATATGGCTTATTCCGGTGTACCTGTGTATTTCTGGAGACGATGATAATGGTTGCTGTTCATACGCTGACCCAAAGTTAAGGCCAAGATCCAAATGAGAAGCCCAATCTAAAGGATTGACCCTCTCTCTACACCGACCTTCCCTCAAGAAGTCGGTTCTTACCACGACTTGCTCCAAAGAAATCGGGGACGAAGATTAGCTGGCAGATAACACTCATTTAAATGTGTAACTGCTCCTAAAATCTCTCAATCCACTTCTAGGAGCCATATCCCAACTTTTCTAAGATAAAGGGACGGTTATTCCTCCTTAAAAGGTGGAACTACTCAACTACTCCAACGGTGGTTATTGGTTCACCACTATAAATACACTGACAACCCTCAGGTATCACTAAGTTCCAATATTCTCTAAACTTGCTTAGACCCCTGCTGACTTAGGCATCGGAGTGTCTTTGCAGGTTTCACCCCCCATTGTCTCACACGAACAAGTCGGACGGAGGCCCAAAGACATAAATTCGCTCGGAGGCTTCCTTCCTCAGACGAGTGGGCCAACCTAACGAGTCCAACCTATTAATCTCCAGTTACCCATCGTAACATTGGCGCCGTTGTCGGGGACCCGAGAGATCAACCAGTAATGGCGGACAATTCACTAGAAGATAGTCATACGGCGTCCGATTCTGAGCAAGAGAATATCGACGCTGGAAACCATGATGCGAATATGGCCACCCACCAGGGAGGCGCTGATCAGAATAGAGAGGGTACTTCAGGATTGAAGGATTTTTTTTTTATTTATAATTAAAAAAATTCTTGAAGAAGTCATGCTTGTTGTTTGTGTATTTCTGTGTACTCCTATATACTGTTTGTAGATCTATATACTATTTGAAGATGATGATAATGGATTAAAATGAATTAAAAATGCGGGGTTCAAAAAAATTAAAGAAAGTTCACCGGAAGTAATGTGAATTCTATAATTTTTATAGAGTTCGTTAGGGTGCGACGAACTTGCTCTAAACAAAAAAATTGTATTTAGAGAATTAAAATTTAAAAATGATGTTTGGGGAAATATGATTTTTATTTTATTTTATTTCTAAAAAAAATCCGTATCTATGATTCCTTTAGAGTTCTTGTCTTGGGTGTACGTGAATTACAATGTATCGTAATGGAATTTTAAAAATTTTATAAGGATAAAACTGTAATAAATATTTGTATTTAAATGCAAGTATTTTTATATGTATATGTGTGATAGTGTTTTAAAAATCTATCTTAGCAAATAAATGGTAATTGGTAAACATATGCTATTATGTTTATTGTCTTTTGGATTGCATTTGTGTTTTAGCATAAGACACTAAAAAAATCCACACGAAAATACAAAATTATGTCTGGAACGAATAAGTGTCTTTTACATTCTCTCTAAATTGAGAGGAGGACACACAAAGAAAAAGATATAAAGAAAAAGACATAAATTAAATTTTTTTCGTAATTATCCTTAAGAATATTTTATATTACCAATTTTAGTCGTCGCATATTTTGGTTGATATTTTTTGAAGAAACGGTGGTAGGAATAAAATAATTGTGGTAGATGGTGAAGGTGAAAATGGTGTGAGAAAGAAAATAAAGATAACAATATTTTTTTATAATTTATTTGTGTTCAGTTTATTGTTAAACAATAAACAGGATGTAAATATATTAATTTTTGTGTCCATACCTCTATATATATCACTTACCATTAAAATCAAATGTAGTCGTGTACAAAAAAATAAAAAAAAAATCGAATGTAGTCTCATAGACATAAAATAAATGAAATCTTATTACATGGCAATTTGACATGCGTGTAGTGAACACTACTATTAAAAAAATTAAAATAAATTTAATTTAAAAAATCAATTTTTATTGATAAAACTTTTTTATAATAGAATATAATGCATTTATTACAAACTAACTTGTAACTACTACCTACTTTCTACTTAGCTGTGTTCTGTTTCAGAATTTCGACTACTTGATTATGGAAGTTGGGTATATGTCAAGTACTTGTTTAGATTTTGACATAGCATTTAATAATAGAAAAATTTCAAATGTATTGAAAATATTAATGTTCTAATTGTTTTAACCGTCGATTTTAATTAATATATATTATATATATTTTTTATAATTCAAATTAACAGTTAAAATAATTAGAACACCAATATTTTTAGTACCCTTGAAACTCTTCCTTTAATAATTGACTAATCTCAAATGTCTAATTGGCTTTTTCAATTGAAAGTTTAAATGGTGTAACTCTATATATGTATTTTCTTTATAAGAGAATGATAAATGTGTCAACTTTTTGTGTGGGGCCATGCCAAATTTGACCCTAGTTGGGTGACTAGGGTCAATGAGAAGGTCCCCAGCCAAGGATAGATAATTAATTGTCTTTGAAAATTGTGTGTGGAACTATATATGAATCCGAGTAAATTGTGTTCGAAAATTCTTAATAAATTGTTTTAAAAATAATAATAATAATGACGACGTATATTTCTCATTATCTCTTCAAACTCTTTTGGTAACCATTCATCTGCATTGAACTCTCCATTGATGTCAAAACCAAATGGTGGCCTTAAAACCCAAATAAAACTTCTCCCAAATATATATGGTGTTCCTATTTCTCGTATTGAATCCCGTATTTGTACATCATAATTAATATATAAGATCAAATTGATAAACTTGTAGTGTTTTCCTAAGCTAATAGACCTAACTAAGTTCCACGCATGGTAAGGTTGAATTGCAACATTAAGTCTATGATCACTCTTAGTAAAGTAAAATAGGCGATGACGTTGAATTAGAGTTGATTGTGACGTGTCTTATAAGTAAAAACAAGCAATTACTTGATACAAGAGAACAGAGAAAACTATTTTTACAAATACACAAAAAAAATTGATCGTTACAAATTTATTAACGGTTGGGATCAAATTCAATGGAAATCACTTTCATAAAAACATTAAAAATATATTTTTTTAAAGAGGTTAAAAATGTATTTTTTTAAAGACGTTTATATGTGTTATATTATTATTGGACATTTTTATTAAACCGATTAATAATTTGTTTTTAATAAATAAGAACAAAATTGATTTATTATAACAACAATCATAAATCTAATTGTCTGTATTATAATTGTTAGAATATAATTAGGATCAATTAGATCAATTAGTATTATTTAGTATATCTGAATATTTATTATAGGATATTACGTCTTTATTATTTCGATTCTCTTAACACCTATAAATACCCTTCTATATTATATCATTACAAACAACTTGAATACACTCAATAATACACAAATTCTTTCTCCAATTTAGTCTCTTGTTTCTAACAAGGTATCAAAGCCATGATATCCTTCTTGAGGAGAATAGGTTTTTTTCTCCGGTTGAAATTGCCGTATTTTTCTTACTTTTCTTCCATGTCATTTTTCCTCTTCATTTTTGTCACTTCTTTGATGTTTTTTCACCTCACCGACTAGCCTATTCTCTCCGTTTTGTGTATTTCCAAATTGAATGATCAAACACCAATGTCATCCACTGTTTTCCTATTCTCATGAAGAAATCATATAGTTTTTACTATCTTTCGGCAGTTCCGTTTGCTTTCCTCGTGGCAGTTCCATCTGCGTTCTCTTGTGGTAGTTCTGTCTGGGTTTCCTTGTTGCAGTTCCATCTGTATTTTCTTGTGGCAGTTTCGTTTGCTTTCTTTCGGCAGTTCCGTCTGCGCTTCTTTCAAACAGCGACAGTTCCATCTGCACTTCCTTTCGGTAGTTTCATGTGCGCTTCCTTCAGACAGCGACCGGCAGTTCCATCTACACTTTCTTCAGACCGCGGCAGTTCCATTTGCGCTTCCTTCAGACAGTGGCAGTTCCATATGCACTTTCTTTAGACAGTGGCAGTTCCATCTGCGCTTCCTTCAGACAAGCGGCAGTTCCATCTGCGCTTCCTTCCGATAGTTCCGTCTGCACCCGTTCTATCAATTTATGCATTTTTTTATCTTTATTTCTTTGTTTTAAATAAGTTTCAAACTCAAGTTGTCACTTGAGTTTGAGGGAGGATGTTAGAATATAATTAGGATCAATTAGATCAATTAGTATTATTTAGCATATCTGAATATTTATTATAGGATATTACGTCTTTATTATTTCGATTTTCTTAACACCTATAAATATCCTTCTACATTGTATCATTAGAGACAATTTGAATACACTCAATAATACACAAATCCTTTCTCTAATTTAGTCTCTTGTTTCTAACAATAATTATTAGACCCGATTTGATCCGATTGATTTACACAATCTGAACCGAATCATATTTAAATATTTTGATAAAAAGACAAATATATCCCTAACTTAAAAGAGCTCCAAGTTCAGTCTAGTGTTGAGAGAGGAGTGTGAGAGTTTAGGGATGCCAAACGACATCGTTTATGGAACAGGAAGTGAAAAAAAAAACTATAATCCAATGGATTATGTAAGTTGATCGGTTTGATCGGTCTGATAACAATTATATTTATTGTTATTGTTATAAAAAGATCAATTTTATTCTAATTTATTAAAAAAATTTAAAAATAACCAATTTATTAATACGTCCAATAATAATATAACACATAAACGTCTTTACAAAAAGACGTTTTACACATCTTTATAGGAGCATTCATCAATTCAAATTTAGACAGTATATTCTGTACATATGACTTTTTACTTATACCATTTAAATTTGAGCAATGCTAGGGAACCAAAAAGGTATTAGCCAGAACCAAAAAGGTATTAGCATAAAATCAGCCAAATATCTCTGGGTGAATCCAAAATCTCTACGAGTTAATATACATGGATGTTTCTTCTGCTAAGTATCAGAATGTTTCTTTTTCATATAAATGGATGTTCTTTTATATATTTTTCGAATTTTTTTGTATTATAAATGTGAATGTCTCTATTTCTTTAAGAATTTCATAATTTTTTTAAATTTTATGGATATTTAATTATTTTTACTAAAATATAACTGGATATTTCTTTTGTTAAGTATTAGAATTTTTTTCATATTAAATGAATTTTTTTATATTTTTGTAAATGTTCAAGGACTCCTTTTGACTAAGATCAAGTGTATAGTTTGCAGTCTCTTTAATCATCAAAACGGCATCTAATATCCCAAAACGTAGATGTCGGTGATAGAAGACATGGGCATGTGTGCGAAAGGTTGCTGAGCCAAACTTTGTTGAACTGGTTGCTTTTGGATAGAAAGGGTACCTTGGCCTTGAACAGGTGAAGCCATATACAGTCTCTGTAATTGCTTCCGGTCGAAGGAGCTAGTGGAGGTGACGAAGATATGTAGGGAGATGAAGAGTATGGTTCCGGAGATATTGGAGGTGGAGGTTGATCCGAAGGGAGGGACGGAGATAGTGGAGGCCGCGATGAGGGTTTATGCGGAAAAGAAGAGTGTGGTGGAGGTGTTGCAAGCGATGCAGGGGATAGAGGCGGCGGGGATGAAGAGATCCTTCTTCGGTTACAAGCAGGTTGTGGCGGCGGTGATGGGGAGTGCTGAGGCTAGCGG
>NC_029791.2:5619933-5627292 GCF_000816755.2 Arachis ipaensis | reverse complement strand
TTTAGATTAATATATATTTTTTAATTATTTTTATATTTTATTGTTAATTTTTTTATATCATATATATTAGTTTAACATTAAATAAAAAAAAACTTATTATGTAACTTGAACCCAACAAAGTACTATAGTCTAGAATATACAATTACTAATTATTATTTTTAATGCACAAGCATGCATATTACAAGATGGAATACCGATTATATTTTCAAAGACTTAATAATAATGCATTATCTGAAAGTTTTTAATGTAATTAAATAACTAAACTTTGTAATTTTCATTTTTCTAACGAAAATTTTACAAAGTTATAAATTTATTCCGTAATTATAATGATATTTATATAAAGTGCGTATTTTTTAAATGAGCATTTTTGTTAATTAGTGATTAGATTTTTAATTTTAGCATAGTTTGCAATTATTTCTGCAGCTACGACAAATTCATGATGAGTACCATTGCCCATATTCTACAGGCAATTTTTGTCAGTTGTATATCCAAGCAAATTTTGGTAGTTTACATCATATGCATTCATCTTATTGTTTCTGTTAAGTAATTTTTTATTCAGAATTTTTTTTAAATATGTAACATAATTTGTCTAATATTTAACTCACTAAATGATCATTTAAAATGACAAATATAATTATAATTGTGTGTGAATTAAAATTAAATTTTTTTATTTTTGATAATAAAAAGAGAAGTGTAAAAGAGATTTAGAAAAAAAAAAGACAAACAATTATTTTTTTTGTCATGGTAGTTGATGTGTTTATATTTGCATTACATGCATTCATATTTGTTATATGTAACTTATATCCAAAAGAGTACTATAGTCTAAGATATGTAACTACATCGTTATTTCCAATGCACAAGCATGCATATTATAAGATGAAATACAGATGATATTTTCAAAGACTTAATAATAATTCATTGTGTGAAAGTTTTTAATGTAATAAAATAACTAAACTTTGTAATTTTTATTTTTCCAAGAGAAATGTTACAACGTTATAAATTTAGAGGAAGTATAGGGAGTCAATGGAATATTTGTACAATATGTATAATAGAGGTTTAGGGATGTCCGATTTAGTATTAGAGATATAATCATTAGTGTTACCTTTTTTCCATCAGCTGAAACTTTTGAGATGAGTGGTATCATGACATGGTATCAGAGTGGTATCATGACATGGTATCAGAGTTCTGTTAAGTAATTTTATATTCGAAATTTTTTTTAATACGTAATATAATTGGTCTAATATTTAGCGCAATAAATCATCATTCAAAATGATAAATATAATTATAATTTTGTGTGAATTAAAATTATTTTTGTTATTTTTTATAGTAAAAATAAAAGTGTAAAAGAGGTTTAGAAAAGAAGACAAACAATTATTTTTTTTGGCCATGGTAGTTTATGTTCATATGTGCATTACATGTATTCATATTTCTTATGTAATTTGTACCCAATGAATACTATAGTCTGAGATATGCAACTACGAATCGTTATTTTCAATGCAGAAGCATGCATATTATAAGATGAAATACAAATTATATTTCTAAAGACTTAATAATAATGTAATGTGTGAAGGTTTTTAATGCAATCAAATAACTAAGCTTTATAATTTTTACTTTTCTAAGAAAAAATTTATAAAATTATAAATTTATTTAGTAATTATAATAATATGCACATAAAGTGCATATTTTTTAAATGAGCATTTTGACTGATTAGTGATTAGATTTTTAATTATAACATAGTTTATAATTATTTTTACAAATTCATGAGTATCATCGTCCATAATTTACATGCAATTTTTATCAATTATATAAATCTCCAAACAAATTTTGGTAGTTTATATCACATGCATTCATCTTATTGTTTTTGTTAAGTAATTTTCTATTTAATTTTTTTATATGTAACATAATTAGTCTAATATTTAGCTCAATAAATAAATATTCAAAATGACAAATATAATTATAATTATGTGTGAATTAAAATTATTTGTTTATCTTTTATAGTAAAAATAAAAGTGTAAAAGGAATTTAGAAGAGAAGACAAATAATTATTTTTTTGGGACATGATAGTTGATGTTTATATGTGCATTACATGCATTTGTATTTGTTATGTAATTTGTACCCAATAAAATACTATAATCTAACCTATGCAACTACGAATCGTTATTTCCAATGCATAAGCATGCATATTATAAGATAAAATACAGATTATATTTCTAAAGACTTAATAATGCAGTGTGTGTGAAGGTTTTTAATGTAATCAAATAACTAAGTTTTATGCCAATGAGTAATAGCTCAAATGGCATAGTCTTTCCATACTCAATTAAGAGGTTGCGGTAAAAAAAATAATAACTAAGCTTTATAATTTTTACTTTTCTAAGAGAAAGTTTACAAAGTTATAAATTTATTTAGTAATTATAATAATAAGAGAAAGTTTACAAAGTTATAAATTTATTTAGTAATTATAATAATATCCACATAAAGTGCATATTTTTTAAATGAGTATTTTTACTGATTAGTGATTGAACTTTTAATTATAGCGTAGTTTACAATTATTTTTGCAGTTACGACAAATTCATGAGTACCATCGCCTAGAATCTACATGCAATTTTTGTCAGTTGTATAAATTTTCAAGTAAATTTTGGTAGTTTATATCACATGCATTCATCTTATTGTTTCTGTTAAAGTAGCTTTTTAGAATATTTTTTTTAATATGAAACATAATTGGTCTAATATTTAGACTACTAAATAGTTATCCAAAATGACAAATATAATTATAATTGTGTGTGAATTAAAATTAATTTTTTTATCTTTTATAGTAAAAAAAAAAGTGTAAAAGAGGTTAAAAAAAAAGACAAACAATTATTTTTTTGACCATGGTAGTTAATGTTTATATGTGCATTATATGCATTAATATTTGTTAGGTAATTTGTACTCAAGAGAGTACTATAGTTTAAAATATGCAATTAGGAATTATTATTTCCAATGCACAAGCATGCATGTTACTAGGGACGCACCTAGAAGGAGGCACGTCACTCCCCAAAATTTGAAAAAATTATATTTATATATGAGATATATGTTTAAAAAATATTATGTAATTTAATAATTTTATAGGTATTATTTTTGATTATGATGATGGATTTATGTCTTAATTGTTTAAGGCATTTTTATATAAATCGAACCAGCATGGTTCGAACTGTATTAACTAGTAATTCGAACCAACATGGTTCGAACTACTACTGGAAAAGTTTGAATAATTCGAACCAGATTGGTTCGAACCAAGAAAGCATGTAATTCGAACCTGGTTGGTTCGAATTATGGGGAGAGAGCGTGGTTGTAGTAATTCGAACCAGGCTGGTTCGAATTACATGCTTTCTTGGTTCGAACCAACCTGGTTCGAACCAAAGAGAGGTTGGTTGTAGTAATTCGAACCGGCTTGGTTCGAATTACATGTATGATGGTTCGAACCAGGTTAGTTCGAATTAGTAGGAATCAGAGCTCTATATAAACGCTGTAAACGTGAATTGCTCTCATTAGAGGACGTAAGATGGCTAGTGAGGAGGAGAGTTTTGCTGTTTTGGTACACCACAAAGGATCCATCAAGAGGAAAACTCGGTCCGGAGTGAAGTTCACAGATAAGAATTACCACTCACCTTGAAGAATGCTTTCCTGACGATTAGTACCGACGTGGACTGTGCCTCCTCCAACGTGGCCCGGCTGGTCGTCATCGTCGTCCGCAAGGTCAGTACCACTCCTCGCCGTATGATCCGGCCACCTGAACTGACGCTGGCTCCTCCGTGTCCCTACACCCATCCTCCTCTCAACCCTGCGCCTGTCAGGCACGTCATCCGGAGCATCCATGTCAGGCACTCGCCCCAGACCCCGCTGTGAGGCCTCAACTGGGATAGGAACTGATCTCGGATCCCCCAGGTCAATGTCCGGGGCCAAGAACCTCTTCCCATACTGACTCCACCACTGAAGGAACTGATGAGACGGTCCAGGGTCGGCAACAACGTCGAACCTCAATACACTGTCATGACGAGCGTTGAATTATGAAGGAGTGCAATTCGAACCAGCTTGGTTCGAATTGTATTAAAATACACTTTGGCTCATTGCTGAAACGAAATTGGATTTGGCGCATTTTGGTTACAAGTTTCTTGCTCTGGCTCAATATGGTTTTTTGCCCTAAAAAAAATTTATAAAGATATCTTATATCTTGTATTCTACAAAGGTACCGTGTCTTTTGTAACATAATAGAGTTTGTTTTTTGTATAGCTGTCAAGTTGGTTAGTTTGTTAGACATAATTATAGTACTATTAGTTAGTAATTTATTTTCCCTTTTGCTATATATATTGTAATTGGTACTCAGTACTCTGTGCTGGTTCTTTTAATCAATTATTCTCTCTTTTCACTTCTTTCTAATTCTTCTTCCATTACTTTAAATTTCAATGACCTGAGAGTACATCACCAACCTTCTTATTTTCTTATAATTATTTTTGTAATTCACTTGAATTAAGCTTGGTATCATATGCTAAGGTATTCACTTGTAATTTCATATGCTAATTAATTTATATATTATATACAAACACAACTGGATTATTTCATATTTAGTTTTATATTCAATTTTTTTAATTCTTTAGAATTTATAAAATTATTAAAATAAGTATCAAATATTTTAATATTTATATTTACAATATAAAATGTTAGTAAAGATATTTATTTTAAATTTTTTAGAGTATTAAAATTTCTGGATCCGTCCCTGCATATTACAAGATGGAATACATATTATATTTCCAAAGACTTAATAATAATGCATTCTCTAAAAGTTTTTTAATGTAATCAAATAACTAGCTTTGTAATTTTTATCTTTCTAAGAGAAATTTTACAAAGTTATAAATTTATTCAGCAATTGTAATGATATCCACATAAAATACGTATTTTTAAAATGAGCATTTTTACTGATTAGTTATTGGATTTTTAATTCTAGCATAGTTTATAATTATTTTTGCATCTACGAGAAATTTATGAGTACCATCGACCAGAGTCTATATGCAATTTTTGTCAGTTGTATGAATCTCCAAACAAATTTTGGTAACTTATATCACATGCATTCATCTTATTGTTTCTGTGACTTAAAGTAATTTTTCAGAATTTTTTTTTAATATGAAATATAATTGGTCTAATATTTAGACCAATAAATAGTCTTTTAAAATGACAAATATAATTATAATTGTGTGTGAATTAAAATTAATTTTTTTATCTTTTATAGTAAAAAAAATGTAAAAGAGGTTTAAAAAAAAGACAAACAATTATTTTTTTGACCATGATAGTTGATGTTTATATGTGCATTACATGCATTCATGTTTGTTAGGTAACTTGTACTAGGAATTGTTATTTCCAATGCACAAGTATATATGTTACCCTTAGGGTGTGTTTGGCAAACGCATTACAAGAGAAGAAGCACGTTTAGTCTTTTTGAAAGCTTCAATTTTTGGTTTGGCAAATTTTTGATTTTTTTTTTTTGGTGACTGAACATAACACAAAGAAAAAACACCTAAGATAAAGAGTAGTACTCCTCTCTAATAATAATGTCTAAATTATTAGGGGGTTGTAACCACTCTAGGTACACCTGCTTGTTTAAAGCAGCAGTCTTAGCCATTAAATCAGCCGCTCTGTTTGCTGTACGCTGGATGAGCACTAAAGTAGCTGTCCAATTGCGCTGAAGCATCTCTTTGATTTTGCCAAGCAGATCAGAGTCATTCGTAATCATGCTGGTTGTGCCTCGCGAAACAAGAAGAAATGCATCAAGATTATCAGTTTCACATATGACCTCTTTATACTCGCAATCCCAAGCCATAACAAGCCCTCTCCAAATAGCATGAAGCTCACAAGAGAGAACACTAGAAAGAGGTATACTGGCAGAACAACCTTTCATCCAAATTCCCATGCTGTCTCTAATAATACATCCAAAGCCCGCTAATTGCCCATTTTTAAAAACGCTTGCATCGCAGTTCACTTTATAGACATTCATTGGAGGTGGTTCCCAGTTATATTGCAAAGAGGAAGGAATAATATGTTTTTGGTTAGTAACAACCTTAGAGAAATCGCGAGCAGCATGTTGAACTAAGTGAACAATTTTCTCCTTACTCCATGGATCATCTTGATGGAAGATGTCATTGTTCCTATCCCTCCAAATCCACCTTACAAGATGGAATACAGATTATATTTTTAAAGATTTAATAATAATGTATTATCTGAATTTTTTAATGTAATCAAATAACTAAGTTTTGTAATTTTTATCTTTCTAAGAGAAATTTTACAAAGTTATAAATTTATTTAGCAATTGTAATAATATCCACATAAAATGGGTATTTTTTAAATGAGCATTCTTATTGATTAGTGATTGAATTTTTAATTTTAGCATATTTTATAATTATTTTTGCAGCTACGAACAAATTTATGAGTACCATCACCCAAAATCTACATGCAATTTTTGTCAGTTTTATAAATCTGCAAGCAAATTTTGGTAGCTTATATCACATGCATTCATCTGTTTCTGTTAGTAACTTTTTATTCAGAATTTTTTTATTATGTAACATAATTGGTCTAATATTTAGCTCATTAAATAGTCATTCAAAATAATAAATATAATTATAATTGTGTGTGAATTAAAATTAATTTTTTTATCTTTTATAGTAAAAAAAAAAAAGAAGAGGGTTAAAAAAAAAGATAAACAATTATTTTTTTGGCCATGCTAGCTAGTTAATATTTATATGTGCATTACATGCATTCATATTTGTCATGTAACTTGTACTCAACAGAGTATTATTGTCTAAGATATGTAACTACGAATTGTTATTTTCAATGCACAAACATTTATATTAGAAGATGGAATACAAGATGGAATACAGATTATATTTTCAAAGACTTAATAATAAGGCATTGTCTGGAAGTTTTTAATGTAATCAAATAATTAAACTTTATAATTTTTTTTTTCTAAGAGAAATTTTACAAAATTATAAATTTATTCGTAATTTACAAATTACAATTATTTTTGCAACTACGACAAATTCATAAATACTATCACCCAGATTCTACATACAATTTTTGTCAGTTGTATAAATCTCTAAGTAAATTTTGGTAGCTTATATCACATGCATTTATCTTATTATTTCTGTTAAGTAACTTTCTACTCAAAAATATTTTTTTAACATGTAACACAGTGAGTTTAATATTTAATTCATTAATTTATTTAAATAAAATATCGAATATGTCTAAGTAACGTACCATCATGATAGTAGGAGTACTTGTCATGCAAAGTATATTGTCTATTTAAAAAATTTTAGATCAGTAATTTTTAGTAGT